>NW_026267104.1:6990142-7115142 GCF_014633365.1 Diospyros lotus | reverse complement strand
TCCTGGAGGCTTCATTACTGAATCATTCGTACTTCTCAAAAGGGATAAGCCACAGGAGATAAGAGTTCTGAATTACCTTTATAAGAGTTCTGAATTGCTTTGATGGTCTGTAATAGCCCCATAATGGCCGTTAAAGCACTGTAAAACAGCCCATAGTGGATTGTGAGTCATTGGACTGCGATGGCTCCCATCTTCTACTGATATAGCTTTGTGGTTGACGGGTGGAGGTGGTGACACTAGCCCATTGACGGAGACTGCATTTTTGTGTCACGACCTCTTTCCGTTACCTGATTACTTGGAATTCTACATGTAACGAACTATCACTTCTTTCCATGAGCATTTTTGATTTGTAGCCATAGTGGTAAAGTTAAAAATGCTAGTATATGGCTTAGTTTATTTTAATAACCTTCATTCTTCCGTTCAGGTTCTAAAAAGTTATGAACTTGTAGATGTACAACAAGAAGAGCCGTACGGTGATATCACTCTGAAGTTGACCCCTAATCTTTTCAAGAAATAGGTTTAAGTTAATGTCTCCAGGCAGGGCTTCATGCCAACGGGTAAGAGTTTATTGGCTGTAAACTGCTAGTAGTTTAAAATACATCCCTTGGATTCTGATTATAGTTTTGACTGGTACACAGCAGCTGATTCTGTACAGCGGCAGCAACACAAATTTCATTACATATAAAAAAGGTGTGGGGGGGGGGGGGGGGGGGGGGCGTGTCTTGTTTCTTCCATCTGGCAGATGCTAGGGACTGATGCTAAATTATTGTAATCTACTGCTTGCTATTTCATTCAATTCCCCCTTGTAATTAAATTTAAGCTCATTATCATTAGCCAAGTTAGGTTTTGTACTGTGGCAAACACAGGGAGTTTTACATGTATTTATTTTGCTACTATTGGGTTTGATATCATATTTACTTTGCTTTAAGGGGGGCTTTATCTGCTGCTTTTTCTTTTGGCCTTACAAGTGCAAATGCCACTTCTAGCTAACTCATTGACTTGGGGGACTGAAAGTCCTTAAAACTTTACAATGCCTGGTGTAACGCCCAAAGATACACCTATTTATACATAATAACCTAGTAAGAAAATGTGAAAGTGTCTTGGGATGTTAAATTAAGAAGTGGGAAGAATTGAGATATAGGATTCGTGTATGTATATATATGTGTGTGGCATTTGAGGATGTATAAAAGGGTACATTCACTTGATTTGACCCATAATTAGATAAGAAAGAATGCTAGATCAGAAATCATTACTGCCTTTAAGTTTCTAGATTTCTCTCAAATAAACCAATTTTTTAGAATAGTTTAATGATAAACATGCTTAGATATTTAACTTTATTAACCGATATATATATATATATATATAGAGAGAGAGAGAGAGAGAGAGAGATAAGAAGTCTTCATTTTGTTGTATACTAAAAAGAGAACAAAGTGAAATTGTGAAGAGTATGGTGAGGCTATAGAGATAATATAAGTGTGACTTGTTGCTGTGATTAATAAATTTTTTATTTAAGTCTCGTTCTTCTCGAAAGATCAACAAATAAAGACAAATTAAGTTGTTTAGTCAGGAACAAAATTATAAAGGGCTATTAGCTTAAGAAAGTTGAAAGTTTTCGAATTTTGAAGATTTTATCTAATATTTTTAATTCTAGTAAGAAGAGTTTAATTTTTGAAATTATTTACAATTTTAGTCAATGCTAAAATTAATTTTGATTGGCGTATGATTTTGATCAAGTGAGATGTCACTTGGTATTTAATTTATTTTTTTAATTTTTTTATTATTTTCTAAAAAAAATGCTCTCTCTTCTCTTCTTTGTCATGGCCGCTTCTTTCCTTATCTCGTTGTTGCTTAGGACTACCTAATTATCTCATCGTCTTCTTTTTACTTTGCACGGATTAATGAACACACATACAACATATATATATACACACACCAACATATATTTATATACACATAGAACAACATATATATACATACATATACATACACATACATAAATGTTTACATGTTGCAACATTTATATATATAAACATATACACACAACAATATATATACACACACAACAAAATATACAATGGTTAACGACGAGGGTGCAACGGACGGTTGATTGAGCGGTGGTTGAGGGTGATGGCGACGCTGGCAGGAGGGAGAAAAAGGGTGAAAGAGAGATCGATGATGAAGTTTAACGGCCTTTATCGGAGAAGTCTAATCGGACTTTTCCAATTGAACTTCTCTATACGATCTTTATTATTGAACTTTTTCGATCGAACTTCTACGGTCTTCATTATCAGACTTTTCTGATTTGACTTCTACAACTTTCATTATCGGATTTCTACGGCCTTCATTATCGGACTTCTTCATCATTAGACTTTTTCGATCGGACTTCTTTGGCCTTCATTATCGGACTTCTATAACCTTTGTTATCGAACTTCTCTGATCGGACTTCTACAACCTTCATTATTGGACTTATTCGATTGGTGGATCGTCTCGGCCCATCTCTCTCGGCCCAATCTAGCTTGATCTTGGCCCCATCCTAGTCCTGCGCTAGCCTGCCGTAGCATAATTGCAACCTCTATTGGGTATCTGCGCGCCCACCTTAAATCTCATCCTCTTTAATGGTGGATCCCATCCACATTAATGAGGGTCCTGTCACCACCATGTCGTTACCTAGGAACTTTCACTGGCATCGGATATTTAGTCCCATCACCTGCAAACGCATGACACTGCATGTCAGAGGACACCTCCTCCCCTATATTAACCAGCTCTTTTGAAAGCCAATGTATGTTCTGCCCCCTGACCTATTGATAATCATGAAGCTCCACCCTGGCGTCCTCACGTTGGCAGTCGAGTCGACTTATGATCTCATGACAACGAATCAACAATACCTTCGCCTCCTCCAGCCGCCCGTTACCCTGGCTACCTCAGTCCCCACCTTGCTTTCTGCCGCCTCTTGGACGCGTCTTATCTCTTCTCGATGCGACCGCTTGAGAGCAGCCATCTCTGTTCGGAATCCGAACTCTAGCGCACGGCATTCCGACAAAACCCCAGAACCCGATCCTTTACTAGGCAGTACGCCGCCCGTTGGTCACCCGAAGAAGAGGGATCACTAGAAGGCATACCAACAGACGGCTCAACCTCTCTAGCACCTTTCAGGCATTTCCCAACCAACGACCGCCCCTCATCGATGGCAGGTCCCTCGAAATGCGACGCCAAAACAATACCAAAAACACTTGGAAAAGCCGGCGCGATGGTGGAAGATACAAGATCAACATCCGAGAGAGCAACATCTTCCTCGCCAGCACCCCCAGAAACCTCTCTCTTCCTCTCAGAGATAGCCTTTAACATTTCCTTACTAGGATGAGAAGACATTTCGCCCTAGGAAACAACTAAAATAACAAGACTTAGAAAAACAGTGCACCTTTGATACAAGGAGAAAGAAAAAGTAATAACGGAAAACCCAGAAGAGAGGGGCCGTGCCTTTTATACTGTTCCCATACGTTGCACCCGGAAGAGAGCAAAACGCCATCAAGCGCTTGACAAGCACTAGGGGCATGCCACCTGTCGCGCATTCAATCTCTTGAGGGAAATCATGAGCAACTGCTCACATCTACGGTGTTGCGCCCCTCCTAGCGTGACGCCCTATACCCCGAGGTTTCGCACGTCGTATATCAAAACATCTGGGGGACTTTCCCCACCGCCAGATCCAATCCCTATCTTGCGAGGATTGGGAGGTTGATCATAACTAGAGCACCACCCCTCAGAGGTATATTTAAATCCTCAACAAGGGTAGCACAATCTCTTCCTCTGTCTTTTGAGTTTGGATAGCAAAAATTGAACGCAAGCTCAGCCATGCCCTAAACACGTCCCAACAGCAGCGCAAGACTCTGCCAGTGCACGATTAAGACAAGCCAGCTGGCCACCATGCCCAGATATTACCTCAGCCCCTTAGGCATAACGCTTCGAGCCTCAAATCTTGAAACCACACGCATTACGGATCAACACGCGAAGAAAATTACTTTACCATAGAGGTCAAACTGACTTCAGATACCTTTAGAAGTAGCGTTTATTCAAACAAAACCATGCATTAGCTTAGCTGTCCACCTCGACCAGATCCTAGTGACAATCCAACTCTCCGAAACTAGTGTATTTGGCAAAAATTGCCTAATCCTCCATTCTCTAGCTCGAACACTCGATTCTCAAGCATCCGACCTGGGGGGCCGTGGACCGTCCGGGTCTATCTTGGCCTATCTCTCGGCCCAATCTTAGCCCCATCCTGGTCTTGCGCTAGCTTGCCACAACATCATTGTAACCTCTACTGGGTATCCGTGCGCTCGCCTCAGATCTTATTCTCATTAATAGCAGATCCCATCCACATTAATGAGGGTTCTTTCGCTACCATGCCGTTACCTAAGAGCCTCCACCGGCACCAGATACTCAGTCCCATCACTTGCAAACGTACGACGCATGCATGCCGAATGACCCCTCATTCTTTATATCAACCAGCTCTTTTTAGAGCCAAGGTATGTTTTGTCATCTGACCTACTGATATGTTGCCTTTACCTTATTCATTTATTCACTTGAGCGTCGGAGTGCTTGCAGGTGTCAACCACCTCCTGGACGAACCCGTTGTCGGAGCCCGCGCCTTATCGTTGCAATCCTGTCTCCGATCGCTCCCCTTGGTCAAGAAGAAACAATTGGACTTTTTTAATCGAATTTCTTTTGCCTTCATTATTGGACTTCTATGACCTTTATTATCGAATTTCTTCGATCGAACTTTTTCAGCTTTCATTAGAGAAGTTTGATCTTCGATGAAGTTCGATCGGACTTCAGATCAGACTTCATCATCTCTTTCACCCTCTCACTCTCTTTCTTCTTCCAGGCAGCGCTGCCATCGCCTTCTATCGTCGCTTGATCTGTTGTCCATCACCCCCTGTTGTTGCCAGCCACTATATATTTTGCTCTGTGTGTATACATATATATATATATTATTGTGTGTGTATATATGTTGCTTTATGTGTATGTTTTTGTGTGTGTGTATATATATATATATATGTTGTTGTGTGTTGTTAATCAAGAAGTGACGAGGTATGGTTGAATTGGGCGACAACGAGGCAAGGCGAGAAACGACCATGATAGAGGAGAGAGAAGACGGTCTGGCAAAGGGGAGAAAATAGAGCATTTTTTTAAAAAAATAATTAAAAAAATTAAAAAATAAATTAAATACCAAGTGGCATGCCATCTGGACAAACCCACACGCTAGTTAAAATTGATTTTAACATTGGCTAAAATTGCAACTCATTTCAGAAATTTGTCTCTTCTTGTTAAAATTAAAAGTATTGGATAAAATTACAAATAGACTAATTATAAAAAAGAAAAGTTAAAAGGAGTAATGTCACAAGAAGCAAGCACGAGAACTTATGTTTCACCTCACACAAAGAACAAAAGAAGTATAATAAATAGCATGTTTTTGGAATCACAACAATTCCCTATAAATAGAGCAAGATTTGCCTCAAAGGAAACAGATATAGGAGGTATGTGAGGAACAAAAGGAAAACTGCCACTGTGAGTAACCCATATGTAGATAATCATGATATGTTTCTTTTATTTTTAGTCATGATATGTTTCGTATGTAGATAATCATATATTGGGGGTGATCAGAAACTACTTTAAAATAAAAATAATTTGCTATGGTTGGTGTTCACTTATTCTTTCTCGCAAGTGAACGGAATCGTAACAAGTAATATAATGATGAATAGAGTATCGTTCCCACGAGGATTAGCTTTTAATCCTTACTTTAACCATTATTAACTTTAATAAGCCACACACAATTAAAAGAATATTTAATTGAAGTTCTATATTAACTAAAACCAACTCACTAAATTGAAAACACAAGATAATTCTTTAGGTTTTGAATGTAGAAATCTAATGCACTAGGGTTTATGAATCCACTGTAGTTCTTTAATTGGTTTAATCTTTTAGTGATCAGGTTTTATAATTCTTGTTTTAAACTGAAAATCGATGATCCTAAGTTAATTAAAAGCCTCTCTCGATGGTCAATTGAATCTATACTTACATATGAGATTAATTATCTCTAATTAATCTGCAAATATACAAACATGCATTTATCCACAATGATCATCAAAATAAGATTTCACAAGGCATAACGGTATCTCTACTTATTATTGAACCTCATGTCATTTATTACCAAATGCTAATTTATATTGAATCTCTCGAAAGCAATATAAATCACAAACACGTTCTAATGGCGGCCAAGCATCAAAACGGAATTAGAGCATAACAAACAATCAACCCGAAAGACAAGAATATAATAAAACCCAAACACTTTTAGTTAAACCATCATTGAACTAGGTTTCATCAATCACCCTAGCAACAAAATACTTAGCCTAACATAGTTTCAACTAATGAAAGAATAATAAAAAGAAAGTTCATGATGTTGGAGAGAAGAAAGAATGGAAAAATACAACCAAACCAAAGATCTTCAAGAAAATTTCCCTATTTTTCCTAGACTTGCCGTCTTCTCCTCCTCCAAAAGCTCCTCAATCTATCAAGAATCCTTCATTATATAGTGCTTTTTAGGTCTTCAAAGTCGTGCCTTTTGAGAGAGCCCATCTCCACTTGATTTGAAAGGAAACGGGCTCAAAACGGCCTTTTTACGAAGCTTAGAGCCTTACCGTGGCTTTACCACGGAATGCATTTCGCGGTAAGGTT
This sequence comes from Diospyros lotus, assembly GCF_014633365.1. NCBI lineage: Eukaryota > Viridiplantae > Streptophyta > Magnoliopsida > Ericales > Ebenaceae > Diospyros > Diospyros lotus. Next base: position 7,108,413 of record NW_026267104.1, on the reverse strand, counting down.
GTGAGCCACAGAATGAAAATCTTGTCATGGGCTTACCACAGAATGTTTTCTGCGGTAAGGTCGTGAGCCACAGAATACTTCTTCAACCACGACTTTATCACGGAATACTTTCCGCGATAAGGCCGTGAGCCACAGAAAACAATTCTTACTACGACCCTACCACGCAATGTTTTGCGTGATAGCACCGTGAGCCGTTTCTCTTTGATTTCTAACAATTCACCAATGATATCATTCTTCCGGCTCTTTGCGACATCATTAACCTCGATCCCGAATGGACCTTTGACCTTGCATTTACTGCCATTTTAGCTCAAAAAATGCAACATTATCATCACTTTGTGCTCCTATTGTCTTCAACACATGCTCCACATCTACATAACCATATATAGAATTAAATCAAGTAGAAATCATGCTCATTGAATGTATAAATGCTAAGTTTATAGATCAAAATAAGTGTATAAAAGACACTTTATCAGTTGATTATGATCAAATAAAAATGAAAAGGAATAATTTTCATTAGCAACGCATATCCAAATTTGTTTCTTAAAATTTGTTGATATAATTTATTAGGAAAAAATGTAATAACCATGAATTTTGTGCCTTTCTTTGCAAATAATTAAGGTCAATTTACAAACATGTATTTTAACTTCTGGATATACATATAAATAAATAAATAAATATACAAAACTCCTATGTGATTAAATTCATTTTAATTTATTATTTAAAGATTTTCCACCATATATACAAATGAGTTTATTACACATAGCACGAAGTTATCAAGACTATTTTTGAAATCATTTATTTATTGGATCTTTTGCGACTCTAAAATTTAGGCTGCATTCTTTTTGTTGTTTTTAAGTTATTTTTAATTTTTAATTTTTTAAAATAATAAAAACGCATTCTTTTTGCTATTTTTAAAAATATATTTTTGAAAACAAAAAAAAATTATAAAAAAAACTCAAAACAATAAAAAGTTATTTTGAGTGTTTTCATTCAAAACAAACTCTAAACTCAAAACTCTAATCCCTTGGGGTAGCTCAAGTGGTCGACTGCATGGGTTTCGAGTGTTGGGTATGCCAAGGTTGTGTGTTCGAATCCTGGGCAATGCGGTAGGTATCGCTTAACTACACAAGGGGCCACGGGCACGGGTCTTTGACCCGGACTTACCTTGGCCTGGCCCGATGGTCCGATTTGAGTCAGCCCATAGGTTATAGGGTTGACAACGCTCGCGCCAAAAGCGCCGCTAGGCGAACCTCCTCGATTCCTACGTTAAAAAAAAATAAAATTCAAAACACATTTATTTATTTATTCATATTTTATTATTATAAAGAAAAAATATTACAAAATTCATTAACTTTAAAATGTATATATATTTTTTCATAATATGTTAATATTAAATATTTAATAATCAAATTTATTGAATAAAATATTATTAAAAAATTATTTTCAAAATTTCAAAAAAAAACGTTTTTTAATTTTCTGTTTTAAGAAATAATTTTTTAAAATGACAAAGAGAACAAGTTTTTAATTTTCTAAAATTAGACTACCAAAATAGAAAATTAAAAATGAATTCAAAACTCAAAATTAAAAATTAAAAAGTAAATAGAACGCAATCTTATTTTTTTTCTTTTTATAAAACAAAATATATAGAAAAAAAATTCCTTTGAAATTTCGGGTGTTAAGGCTGAGGTGGTTGTGAAGGCTGGCTGGGTGACAGAAGTTAAAACTCAATTTTCTGTGATGAAAGTTTATTCATATTTATAATATACCCGTTGAACCAAAGTAAATTTAAAACCGTGGGAGGAACCAAAGTAACCAGGGGCCATGTTACAACCGTTGGAAACGAATAGGAGGAAATTTCTAGGCCATTCTGCTCCAGCTAAACAAATAGGTGGAAAATCGTTTTTTGAAAGTTCACTTTAAATGTATATAAATTATAATCGCATCTAAATTTACTGAAAGATGAATTAAGAGAAAAGGGTGCTCTCCCAAGACTAATTAGGCAAAGCTTGGAACATGAATTATAAATATATATATATATAATATCAAGAAAATTCCTGGATTAGTGACCGATGACGTCAAACTTATGATCTGCGAAATACGGTTATTACAAAGGGGCCGAGCATGCTGCTAGTAAGGACGATAAAAAATAGAGATTAGTAGAAAAGCAACGACTTGGGCTTCCCAGCAACTGATTTATATGGGTTTAATTCACTTGTGCTTGCAACGTGAATCACATTATAACATGGTAATAGTATTTCATTGGCCACTGTACTGCAGATCATTGCATAAGTGCATTAGCAAATGTGTAAGTGCAACTGATAAGAACCGACAGGTTTAGTTGCCCTGATTATTTCATAACCTATAGATCTCTTTAGCCATCCTTACTAAGGAAGACAACATCTTATCTTCAGGCAAGAAGATCATCAATTTTGTGCTCAAGGTGAGCTTCATGGTCTTCAAGGCGCCCTTTGATGGCATCATCTTCCCATCGAATAAGTGTGGGAACTCGAGCGAGCTTAAACTTTGAATCAATCCTCCAAGGATGATTGGGATTCCTCCAGGTAGGTCTATCACCGACATAAGCTCGAAGAAGTGCCACATCATCTGCTGATGCTTCCAGCTTCTTATAGATTATAGGTTCAGCTCTCACACAGTCTGGAGGCAGAAAAACGGCAAGTTCACGATTTAGTCACTGTGTTTTTCCAACAAAAACAGTTAGATAAAGTGATTAAACCATACTTTCCCACCAGACAGGGAATGTGCATAAAAAATTATCTAGTCCAACCAATTGTATTTAATACTACTATAAACAGAAAGAGTGGGCTCTGTTTTATTTGAAATTCTGTTTCTTCTTGGAAATTAATTGAATCACAAAAGTTGTTTTCTCATAAGATCATCTTAAAATTAAAAAAAAAATGGCAACCAATGAGACAAGTAACGTGAAATGGTTTAAGTAGGCGGGAGCTTGGGCGGGGGGTGAAGGAAGGGGGTGCTCCTATGCTTTAAACTCAGTCACCTAGTTTGTTTGTGCACCCAAAAAGTCATTCTAGGTGTTCAAAGAAAATAAAACCAAAAACTGGGAAGTCAATGGGATGCATTTGAGCTCTATTTCATTTTCTGACCAGAAAAGATACTAGGTTTTCCCAAAAATAAATGCATTTTCACATATCAGCCTCTCTCTAACATTCTTCCTTTAATTTCTTCTGTTTTTCCCCTTTTGGGGAAAAAAAAATCAGCAAGTGGCTGTCTGATCTGCAAGCTATGGATTATTTCCATCAAAGACTCTTTTCAACTGGTGAAGCTGTAACCATCACATAAACACCCAGAAAGCATAATGGCATCCTTTCTAAATCACCACACAAGAAAACTAAAGATGAGTTACTCTGCTTGGACATGCATTGCATGGACAGTTGTGATAAAGCAAACTAGAATATCTCCACAATGACACTTCAAAGATTCTCAATTCATGTCCCTGAATTTCTTCCTGCTCCCTGTACAAACCTTCTTCTTGCTAAGATACGAGTTTGAATTGTTTTTCTACGTAAATGGATCTCTTCGGTGCACATCCATAAACTAAATTCATTGTGTCCCCAACTGAGTTATTGTGTCTATACAACTTACAGCTCCCATACACTTACACTGCACTCATACGCATCAAAATATTAACATGTATCAGCTGCCACCAGTCGAACCATGGCACAGCAATCTTCCTGTTCCTCAATCTAAAACACTGAACCCAGTCATTAGCTTTAGCTGTGTTAGAACAGCTTGGCCCAAGGAATTTATACTTTACCAAATTATCAAAAAAGGATTCCTAAATCCCCCAACCATCTAGCCTGGATTTCCAAGACCGAACAGACATTTTCTTAAGAAAGACTTCATCTTATCATCTACAACGTAATAGTTCTAGCAACTAAGCTTTTACAGAGTTGTACCAACAATGCAACATTCAGATCCCACATATCCATACAGTGAAAGATCCATTCAAGAGAAAAATCATCGAACCACCACCACTAGACTAGAGCATCGGTAAACAACAAATTCCGACCCAAAACAAAAGGCAATTTTTCTTCATCCAATCGATAGAAATGGTCTCCCAAAGAATTTCTTACAGAGAAGGTAAGGATGGGAATGGGTAAGCAGTAAATTTAGTACCAGGACACCAACTGAGACAGGTGGAAGGGTCTTTGTCGGCCAAGAAGAGGATAAGATTGGTTTTGTTTTCCGCTGCTTCCGATTTGAACTTCTCCATCACCTCCCCGAAGTTCGCTACCGTCGCGTCCAGCGTGTGGAGCGGCATTTTTATCCCACTTTCTCTAGGGCTTTCGCGTTCTCTCTAGGCTTAGGGTTTCAGAATCGGTTCCTTCCCTGTCCGTGGCTTGAATTGCTCATATATATATATATATATATAGAGAGAGAGAGAGAGAGAGAGAGAGAGAGCTAAAAGTACCTAAATGACCCTTTTAATTTGAATTCATTACTACCGTGGAATTAATGCCCTCTGTCACCTATTTCTCGGCAAAAAAAGGTAAAATTACTCGCCTTTTAAAGTCACTAGACACTGTTCTATGCATGTGATAAGAATTAATCATGATATATGATAATACACCAGATAAAAAATATAATATATGATACTTGTAAGGAGCCACGGCTATAAAAGGGTGAAATTCTCGTACTGCGACTATTATGACTAAACATGTATTCTTGGGTGTAATTTATTATCTGAGAATTAATCGTACTATGCTTATGGAGCTCTGTCACCTATTTCTTGAGTTAAATATTGGGATAGATATATCCTATTCAAAATTTTACGAGTATGTCATGTTTATAATATTAATAGCTATAGCTAGTAGTTTCTAATAGAGATAACTCTTAAAAGAATTTAAGTTACTGATAATTAATCCCTAAAAAGTATGTGATTGTAGGGGTAAATTATCATTAGTATCTTATAATTTATTTCAATTAAGTCGACTAGATGATAAGTAAATAAATTTGATGACATGTTATAGTCAATTTATCACAAATAGTCACCAAATAACCTCATCACTCATTTACCTTACAATACAAAAATAATTAGTGCCATAATTACCTTAGATATGATAACTTATTTACATATTTTATCTCATTTAATTTTTTTTATAATATTTAATAAATATTAAAAGGATTTTTCTATTGAGGGACACTCATTAACAAAATACATATTAAAAAGTCTTTTACAAACACCCATAAAAATAATACTTCTGGAAAGGCCAAAGTGAATGGTTGGGATGAGAACTGAGAAGGGCCATTAAATTGAAGCCTTTGAAAAGTGCCATTACTAGGTACAATATTACTAGTAGCTTTTCCTTATATAATGTGACTAAAAATGTGGATATTTAGTTTGGTTCATCCTCAATTTGGGATTCATATATAAAACTTGTCACTGCAATCAATTTTGGTGGCACTTCTTAACAAACTGTCACTCACAATGCCACTAAGATTCAAGATTTAGCATTAGCTAGGTTCAGCTTGCTTTCTAGATTTTGGGGAAATGAATTACCAATTTGAGCCTAAAGATCTGTATCCAAATGGTCCCGTTAGTTTGGTCAAGCTCATGTGTTTTTCTTTATGGAAAAAACAGTAATTATCCTTCATCGTGATATATGTAAGATTTTTATATATAACTCTTCTCTTTAAGGGTGTTTGGTATGGGAGGAGTTTTTAAATTTTTGAGATTCATGATTCTTAGGAATACTCATGAAAATCTTTGATTCCCAAGATTTATACAATTCTATGTTTGAATCGATTTAAACATTTTTAGAAATGTTGCGTATTCTTTTCTGAGAATAATACATTTCTGTATTTGGTTTAAATGTAACATTCTTGGGAATTCATGTTCTTTTTTTAAAATTATTCTTATTTAATTTTTATTTAAAAATAATAAATTTCTTTTACTATATAAAATATTGGGACCTACAATATCTTTAGAAAATAAAAAAAATATTATTTTTATACACATTATGTATATATATGCATGTGTATATATATATGTTTGTATGAATATCTACTTTAATATATATAATATTTTATAATAAATAATATAAAAGGGTAAGGGGCGTTTTAGTCTTTTTATTTATTAAAAACATTCCCACATCCATGGGAAACTTGGATTCCCAACCTTCCATGAAAATCTTTTTATGAGAAATTTACTTAAAAATCATTCTTGGGAATCCTATTTCCTAGAATTCTTTTTATAAAAAAGTTATACCAAACATGGGAATACAGATTCTCAACCTAACATTCCCAGAAATCTTAAAATTTCTCCGATACCAAACGCCCCCTTAGGGTGCGTTTGATTGCAATGGTGGAATTTGGATGAAAAAAAAATGAATTCTAGGGAATTGAATTCTAGGGAAAATGAATTCCTGAAAATTAGAAGTCTAAACTATTTGATTGGTATAATTTTTTACTTGAAAAATAATGTTATTTTCCATCTTTTGGTGCTTGATTGGTAATATTTTCTATAGAATTTGATCATTTTTCTAACATTTTGTGTTTGATAGGCATTATTTTATATATAAAATGACACATTTTTCATGGAATTCAATAATGAAAATGTATTGAAAAATACTGACTGAGAGATATATAGAGACACACACACATATATATATATACACAATCACACATACACATCCCCGCACACAACATATATATACATAAATATATATATATATACATATAGATACACATATATATATGCACATATACATACATATGAAAACGAAAAGCATACTAGGTTGCTGCAAATTTGTTTTCTGTCCCTCTCGTTCGCTTGCTGCAAATATACATATATATTTTCTCTCTCGCTCGCTCTCCCTCTCGTTTGCTTTCTGTCCATCTCTCGTTGCAAATTTGTTTCTAGGGAAGTTGAAGAAGAAGATGATGAGAGTAGCATAATGGGTTGCTGCTTCAATTGTCTGAAAAATTGGAGCTCCTCCCCTCTCCCAAGGAATTTGGTTTCCATGATTTGAAGAAAGAGGCCATCACGTGACCAAAAAAGGGAAAATGAATTCCCAGGAAAAACTTGGCTGTCAAACACTACACAAATGAAAAATTGGGTAGAAAAAATGTGTTTTTCAAGGAAAAAACTAGCTATCAAATGGGGCCTTATAGTCATTTGACTTCCTCAACCTGAAAATGAACCTATCATGTTCTTCAATTTTCAATTTTGCTACAATCACATACTTCATCTCTCACAGGATTACACACGACATATGTTGGTTCCTTAAGGTATGACCACTCAAGAGGGGGTGAATTGAGTGATTATTTTTTTTTCTTTTAATGAATATTCTTTATTAATAATTATTTAAAAAAATATATTTGATAAATATAATAAATTATATTTAAGATTAATAATTAATGCAAGCCAAAAAATATAACAAAAATAAATAATATGAGGCACAACACAATTTATAGTGGTTCGGTGTTTTACACACCTAATCTACTCTCTTAAGATCTAACCATCCTGGGGGTTTTACTAAATCAAAATCACAAAGGTTTTTACACTAGCTCACTTTGGAACCTAGAAACACACCTAGATTACAACAGGTTTTAGACAACCACTATACCAAGGTTTTCTTCATAACTTACACCGGAAACTAGATTCATCTAGATTTTAATGGTTCTAGGAAACCTATATAATTCATAATGGTAATTTAAATGTTACAAATAATTTATCCATACTTGGACACAAATAAGCAATTAAGAATAAATTATACAAGACAATAATATTTAAAGAAATAAATAAATTTGTAATCTCAAATGGAGAAGTTCAGATTTGTTGTAGAAGACTTGAAGAATTTTTCTTCTCTTGCCTTGTGACTCTTCAGTGGATGTGCAATAATATTTCGAGAGTCTTAAATTGCTTGGATGTTTTGTTTGAGAGTGTTTGAGAGCTTTCGGGTACTTTGAATCATGGTTGATAAACTCCCGATTTTATGGGTACAATTTTACGATTTTTTGCACTGAAAACCCTTACAATTTTACCATTTTGAAGTTGAATCGTACTTGATTTTACGATTTTACATGTCGAAGACCCTCTTACGATTTTACGATTTTAACAATCTTGCTTTGAATATGCAATGAAAACACTTAGATACTCAAAAAATGAGTTTGGAGAGTATTTCTAACTATTTTGTGCACTTTTCCAACGTTAAAAAATCTAATCATTATAATAGAAAAACTTAGTATAACTTAAAATTAATATATGCACTTAAATATTTAGGATGGTTTGTAAATCAACTGGTAAAGGAAGGCTTTGACTAACTTGAGTATGTGGGATCAAATCATGGGAGGTTCATATATTTGTTAAAATTCTTTTTGAGTTATATATGTTATAAAAATATTATATAAATTAATCTAAAATATATTAATTTTTTTTAATAGAAAATAATATATTTGATAATACAAAAAAATATTTAATAAATTAATCTTAAAAATATATTTAAAAAATAGTTTTAATAGAAAATAATATTTTTAATAATGCATATCCTATGAAAATATTTTATAAATTAATTTAAAAAATATTTAAAAATATTTGTAATAGAAAATAATATTTTTGGTAATACATATGCTATGAAAAATATTTTATAAATTAATAAAAAATAATTCGGTACTACAATTAATATATTTAAAAAAATACTCTTTTTGTTAATCACCAAAAATACTATAATTTGTATATTAAAAATTTTATTTTTGTAAATCATCAAAACTTAATTAATATGAGAAAGTTTGCTTAATAAGATACACGTGCACTGTCATTGGGTCATCGGCGAGGGACCCACTGGTCGATGGCGACCGACCCATTGCCTCTCTCACTAACGATCTTTGTTTCCTCTCTCCCCCTCACCATTGACCATTGTTTCATCTCTTATCCTTCACCATCAACCACTGTTTCCTCCCTCTTTCTTACTGGTGATTTTTGTTTTCTTTTCTTCCCTCTCTATTTCCTCCATTTTCTCTTGCTCGCGCCCTACTAACAGTGCGCGTGTATTTCATGCATAATCTTGTGAGAGATGAGATATATAATTGTAGCAAAATCGAAGATTGAGAAATATAATATGTTCACTTTCAAGTTGAGGGGAGAGAAGAGAAATGAAGAGAAGACTTTGGAGGGCATGTGTTACCCGCATGCCTATATATAATTTAAGTGATCATCTTGAAAAATTACAATCAATATTCCCATAAACTTAAAAACTTGAAAAACAATTAATCCTTGCTGTTAAATTTTTTAAAGTGCCTAAAATGCCCTCTTAACTGTCTCTCTCTCTCTCTCTTGATTTTTGTATATGATGATTGATTCAGTCTTTACAAATCTCACTTACATTTACAAAAATGCTGTTGTTTTCCTTTTTAAAATACACGACGTGGAAATGCATATGCTGGAAAGACCGGCTTACAAAATAAAAAAGTCTTCCTTAATTGTCTTTCAAAATCATTAGTATAGTAGAACTCAGATAAAGAAAAATAAAACAGTAAACAAAAGTGTCCATAGTGCAGAAGAGAGCAATTAATTAATTAATAAGATGTTGGCATGAATTATTAATTAATTAGTTCCCAATCTTTTGGGAACAATTAGGAATTTAAATGAAAATAAATACCCATATGGGATCAACTTTCTCCAGTATTAAGTATATTACTGTTACATGGACGGATGGTGCGTGGTCCTTGTGTTGATTAATTGACTAATACCAAGTAACTCAATTTGAAAAGTCTTTGAGGGAACTGGAACAAATGAATCAAACCACAACCAGAAGGTAAGCAAACGGCCTGGTCAAAGCAGGGCTGCTTCCTTATCAGAGGAAGCTTCTGCAGCTGCCCTATATACTTGCTCGCCAAGGAAATTGACTTCCACAACAAAACCTCATGTTTCTTCTGTTAAATCTCATATATATATATATATATATGTAAAAGCCCATAATATACTCCATCTTCAACCAGCTCTCACGCAAAGACCCCCGCATTCATCATCATCATCTTCTTCCTTGCTGCTCAGCCTTCATTTCAACAACCGTATAGACTCTTAATTGGAAATTAATTAATTCATGGCCGCCTTCTCATCAGTTTTCTTCAGGTGGTTCTTCAAGGGATCGTCGAAGTCTTCCAAAGTCTCAGATGACGCCGGCGGCAGCCAACGTCGTCGACCGGAAATGGCTTCCTCAGGGAAACGGACGGAGAAGAAATCGCGTGGAGCTCCGCCGATAGTGATTTCGTACTTCCCCATCAACTCTAATGTCTCTCGCTTGTAGAATTAGAATTAAACCCCCCTAGCTAGCTACTAAACGTCATGAAGCTACCATATTCCCAACTACTGGGAGGACACCTCTCTCGCTTTGATCGATGGTGGAGTTGTTTCTCATCATCTATCTGATCTGAACGTTAAAATTGCCGCCCATCGATGGGCCAAGTTACTTTTCTGGATGGAGTTTGGGCGGGCGGGCGGGGAATAAAGCATTGCTGATTCATTGGGTTGAAGTTTAGTAGTTTAATGAATTTGTTTGATTAACTTAATTGTTGTGGATTTTGTTTTTCGTTAGTGAGCAATAATATATAGTTCAACCCGTAGCTGCTGCTGGGCCAACAAATTTGTAAATTTAGCCATCTCTGTTTTGCTTAATTTTAAAAATTGCCCAAAATTTTTGTTTGAATAGTGATGAGAACTTAAAAAACTATTTGATCATATTCAATATTATTGGTATTGGAGATAGTGAGTGATCTCACAACAAAAACTCATAATATGGTGGCAAGGGCCAATTCAAACAAGCCAAACTAACGGGGGCTGAATCAAATAAAAACAAAAAAGGTTAGGTTTCTACGTACCCCTCGATTCTTTTAAAAAAGAAAAAAAAAAAACTTTTCTAATTAAAAAAAATAAATAAAAACTCTCCACATAAGTCATAAAACTGTCCACTCAGCACCTAACACGTAGGCTTAGAAAAACAAACGCCTCTGTACTGATGTATTTCTCACTTTTGGCCTTGAAAATGCGTATAAGATACGCTTTCAAGAATTACTTCATAAAAAATAAAATAACATGTTTAATAAATGCTTTTGAAATGTTATTATTAAGAACAAAATGTTTCATATAAGAACAGAAAAGTTTACTCTCGTATTTCAAAGAATTATTTTACACAAAATAAAATTATATAATAATAATAATAATAATAATAATAATAATACAAAAAACTTAATTTTTTTATATTTCAAATAACAACAACCATAATAATAATAAATATATTACAAATAACTCATCTCTTAGCCCAAAAAAGAACAAATCACTCATTTTTATTTTTTTTTAAAAGGGTAAGTTGTCTCAAGGAGTGGGTTGGGTTAGGTGGAAACTAAGGTTGTCTAGATTATAAATTTGAACTTTCTCGTGTTCTTTATTATATCTTTAATTATTTTTTATATATCAAAAAGACAAATTTGAAAATTAAAAAGTGTCTATATATAAAAATGCAATTTAATAAATTGATATTTTTTTTATTAAATTTTAATAATATCATTATCAACTCACCTATCATTAAATTAAAAACACACATAATAATAATAGATGAACATATCCCTAATAATATAAGAAGATAATTTATTTTTTAAATGTACTATTTGTTAAAATGAATAAGATAAGATTATATTAAAATAATATTTGAATATTTTTTGGATCAAGATATAAAATAATTAAGATAAGATTGAGAAATATTTAAAAAATTTATCAAATTAATTGTTAAAATTTTAAAATGTATCAAAAGATATATATTTTTTATTTATAAAATTCAAGATATGCTTCTTTAAAGGAAGAGAGATAAACATATTTGAAAAGTGTTATATAAGAAGTTACGTGACTTCTTTAATAAAAATTATTAGATAATTTTAATAAATATATTAAAAATAATAAAATTTAAAATATTTTTTATATCTTAATTTTTTTAATATATACCTTAATTGACAAACAGTACAACGCTTGAATGACCGTTGACCACCGGGTGGCAACTGGCAAGTTGCAAATGGGTACACAGTTGTAGCGGATAAGAACTTCTCATTCCTCTTACTTATATATATATATATATATTTATTTATTTATAAATCTCCCTTTCGATACCTCACCGAAGCCCTCAAGGAACACGCCCCTGTCAAATCCCCAAAAGCTACAATTTCTGCCTTCTCGTCTCACCAGAGTTCAAAGCACAGCCCAACTCAAACACCACCACCTTCCCCCCCCCCCCCCCCGCCCGCGCTCTCTCTCTCTACATATATATATATATATATATACGCGCAGACACACATGTATATACCTCACTATATGGGCTATGTTCATTGAACACATACAGTACAGCCTCCCTCCAGGGGTTTATCAAGCTTCATTTTTCTTCCCCTTTTTTCATCTTAAGATTGTAAATTGGAAGAGATGGCTCTCCTCAACAGGCTTCCTTCGATCTCTTCTTCAACCCAATTCAGAAAACAATCGAATTCCCAGAACCTCTCCCCAGTTTGCTCCCTCCAATTCACACCCCATTCTCCCTCGCCCTTCACGGAAAAACACTCCATCGAGCGCTACCAGAGGGACCAATGGCTGTACAAGAACCAGCTGACCCGACCCCTTTCCTGGCCTCTCCGACCCCACGATCCCAGCTCAATCCGGGACCACGACATTGCCCTGCAGCTGCCGGAGCTGAAGCGGCTGCTCGAGGTGCTGAGAGAGAAGAGAGAGAGAGGAGGCTCCGGCGGCGGCGAAGGCGAAGGAGAAGGAGAAGGAAGAGGCCCCGGGAACGTTTTCTTGGTGGGTACCGGGCCGGGTGACCCGGAGCTGTTGACATTGAAGGCTGTGAGGGTGATTGGGGGCGCTGATCTTTTGTTGTATGATCGGTTGGTGTCCAATGAGGTGTTGGATTTGGTGGGTCCTGATGCGAGACTGCTGTATGTTGGCAAGACTGCTGGGTACCATAGCCGGACCCAGGTCAGTGATGCATCTACATTTTCATCTTGTTTGTATCTATATTTGTGGCTATTTTACCTTTTTTCATGTGTTGGTAGGTTTCTGTCAAATGGGTATCTCTTGGTTTTCTGTTTTGCAAATTAATTGTTTCCTGATTTTGGTGAATTAGAATTGTGGGTTTGCTTCATTTGTTGGTTGGATAACTTTTATAATTGGGTGTTGCTTCTTTGTTTCCTACCAATTGGTGTTGGCCATTTAGTTTCCTCAATCTTGTTTGTGTGGTCTACAGCAACAGTGTATTAAGTCTTTTTTCCATTATGCCGAATTGATTACATGAATTTTAGTTTGTCAATTATTTCTCTTATGTATCTGGTCTGACAAGTAAATTCAATGATGCTCCTTCAAAAAAAGAAATGTTTGACCTTTAAAATGATTATGTTGCTCATAACAAATTGAAGTCAAATACTCAAAGCTTTCGATACACACAACTCAAACAAGCATTTTATTGTGTTATATGTTAATTATATGTTAAACCAAGTCAAATATGAGTATTATAGTGCTTGAATCTTTGTGCAAAGTCCCCCAGTACTCATTTGTAAAATAAAGAAATGATGATCATCTGGTTTATATTAGTTATTTATCAACCGGTCTAATATATGTTAAGTCTGTGTTATGTCTTCCTAGTAGAAAGAAAACCCTGAAACAGGATGAAGCATTTGATTTCTATAGAAGAATTGGCCGAGAACACCCACACATTGACTCAAACTTTGATGGAAATATTTTCCATTTTAAATTTGTTGCCAGCTTTAGAGAATGGTCGAATACATAAAAGAATGCTTGAGGGAGCAATTATCTCATCTCGCTTTCTGGGAGTACTGTTGGTGGGTTAGTCTCCAAAAGTCAAAACTACTCAGAATTCAAAATCAATAGAAAAACTGATTTATGTGATATGATGTTTTCCATTTCGAAGCATAATCTATTCCACAAGTAAAACATTTTTTTCTAAATTATGCGCACCAAACACTAAATTTTATGGAATATGTTTTCCAAAATGGAATTAAAGCAAGCAGAGAATGGAGAAAGGTCGGGGAGAACTAGTAATAACTGTTGCGGCAAAGTAAGGAGTATGATCATCTTCAGCTTAATATTTGTCACTTGTAATTTTCTTTCTTTTGTTCCCAGCGTGTTCTTAACTATCAAATAATAATCATTGCGTAAGACACTTATTTTGTGAGATTACTTGCAGGAGGAGATTCATGAGTTGCTCTTGAGCTTTGCAGAAGCTGGGGCTACTGTTGTAAGACTTAAAGGAGGGGATCCCCTGGTCAGTGCCTACTAGAAATGTTAAGATCTCATAGTAATGGTTTAGATGAGAGTACTATGGACTTGTTAAACATCTTTTTTTCCCCTGCAACACACATTTTTTTCACCATCCTGTTCTTTTTGGGTTTCTCATTAGGTGTTTGGGAGGGGTGGGGAGGAGATGGACTTCTTGCAACAACAAGGGATCCATGTGCAAGTCATTCCAGGTAAGCATCATTAGTCTGTAGAACTGTGTCAAGTCTCAACAACAGGATAAAACTCCTAGTTTTTAATTTCCCTGATTGACTTGCAGTCAAACTTGCTCCAAGGAATAAATTTCCATGTTTAGTATGATGATATTGAGTTCCTTTTGTTGGTATTCTAGAAACTCTCGTGCATCACTTTTTTTATCAGAACACCTTGGAGCAGTTTTGTGTTGTGTAGATTTGAAGATAAAGTTGAATATATCAAAGATAGCCAAACAAATTGTAAAGAGATTTTTTTGGTGTGTGTTGAAAGATTAGTTAGAGTGAACCATTAGGGAAAGTTGCCATAATAGATGTGAGAATCTGTTACAGGGATTGACTACGGGGATTTTTGTAGCATCAAAAAGAGGGTCCCTGTTGTACGAGGCTCCCCACTTTCTGAGTGTAGGGGGAGGGTCATTTTTGTACTGGTCTTATCACTGCTTTGCAACAAGGCTGTTTTACTACTAAAACTCGTGACCTTCTAGCAGTTGCTACCAAAGATTTGTATAACTTCCGCTGTGTAAAATGTGCTGCAGTATGCTCACCTTAAAGATACCTTTCCTTATCTCAAACCAAAAACTGACAATTTCTTGCTCAAAATGTGAGAATCTGTCCCATTCTACACTTACAGAAAGTGCTATCCATGTTGGAATTTAGACCCATGAGTAGAGGTTTGCACCCCTGGTTCTTTCAATTCTGGTACTAACAGAAGAATTTTGTTTATATGGGATAGAGGAGAAAGGGTATTTTACATAACCTTATTATGATATTAGGTGACCTAGATATGGAAGCCTTCTATGTTTCATATTCTGCTTCATATTACTCTTGCTCTTTATAACCAATCTAGAGTGGTCTCTTTGGCTGTGCTTTCATTAACAAATGGAGATATGATGCCTGAATCTTTAGAAAAAGTTAGGGGCAATGGCGAAAGACTGATATGTTCATTGCTTTATAGGTATCACTGCTGCTTCAGGAATAGCAGCAGAGCTAGGGATTCCTTTAACACATCGAGGTGTTGCAAATAGTGTCAGATTTCTTACGGGCCACTCAAGGAAAGGAGGAACAGACCCCCTATTTGTAGCAGAGAATGCAGCTGACCCCGATTCAACATTGGTTGTTTATATGGGCTTGTCAACTCTTCCTTCACTCGCTCAAAAGTTGATACATCATGGTTTGCCTCCAGACACACCGGCTGCTGCAGTTGAGCGAGGGACCACCCCTCAACAACGCATGGTACATGCAAATATTGACTTGACCTTATTTTTATTGATTTAATTTCCACTTTCTATGTCTTATTTCTATTTCTTGCAGCAGGTCCTAAATAATATGGAACATTTTCAAGTATACTAAAACGAGGATTAATTTAATTTATATGAATACCTTGTAAAAACAATCATATGAATACTAAAGTTTATTGGATCATATGGAGTCATGCCTAGAAATTCCAGATGACACTCCTTATTTAACTGTTTAAATAGCCTTAATATTTGTGAACCCACAGAGATTCGAGAAAAAAAAGAAAGAAAGATTGCACTAGCCTATGTTACTCTTACTGAAGACTAGATTAAGTTTATTCTGAGTACACCTCTTTGTTGTTTTTTTTTTTTTTGGCTAAGTTATTCTTAATGCACTTTTAATAGCGTTCAGTGTTAAATTAATTGAGATCATTTCTTTTCATTTGGTTTCCAAATGAAAGTTGCCTGGAATGAGATCATTTCTTTTCATCTGGTCTCCAATGCTGCCTCAAAGAATAAGATGCAAACTATGTGGAATATGAGTTTCTGGCAAATTTGATCCAAGTACAATCTCTTTGGTCGACCTTCTGGCCTCAGTTTTATACTGTACTGCATGTTAAAACTTCCCAGTTTCTTGGAATTAATGGCTGATTGCTTTCTCAATCTTTCAGGTTTTTGCTGAACTGAAGAACCTTGCTGACAAAATTTCATCGGCCCAATTTGTATCACCTACACTGATAATTATCGGAAAAGTTGTTGCACTATCACCATTCTGGCCCCATTTCTCCAAGGATGCACCCTTCTTACTGGAGGCTCAATAAGATATCTGGCATAGGTGAGGAATTTTTTTCCCAGGAGACTTCCATCGCTCCCTTGGAGCTTCTTTGTTTGGTAAATCTGGCTGCTTTTGATGGATGGAGTCTATTTTGGAGCATGGTATGCTTCTAAATCAGTGTTAAATAGAGAGCATTCAAACTTGAGCCTCAACATGGATTGGTTAAAATTAAGCCAAGATTATGAAAAGTGTAGTATAGGTCCATTGCTAACAGATGAGAGAATGAAAGAAATTTTGTTTGATTCTTTAAGGTATTTCATTAGATGGGCCTCACTTTGTAATCCAAATAACATCAGAAATTTGCCAGTTTTTACAATTAATTCTAATTCTTGCCCCAGTTTTGAGCCTCATTGATGTTGGGCTGAAGTTGTGTGGGGCAATGCCACCTTGTTTGTTATTTAAGCATGATGTCTTCTCCAGCAAGACATGGTTTGCTGGAGGAGATGATTGAGATCTAAGTCTTAGGTCCATGAATTTTAGCACTCAATGATAAATCCCATTATGGCATAAATATTATTTTTCATAATTTTGATGTGAAAATAGTCTTAAATGGATAAATTATACTCGATAATTCTGAGACTTAGATATAAATATGTATCGTGTTTCACTTTTTAAAAATTATGTTGACCATTCTTGTTTAAAAGTAATATCAAATTATTTTCTGAGATTAGATTTAAGTTATACGTATGAGAATGCTCTTCATTTACCTTGGCATGAACTGAAAATAAATAAGCGCTTTTTTTTTTTTTTTGGTATCTTTTTAGGTATCATTTGTTAGAATGAGGAAGATAAAGTTATATTAAAATAAAGTTATAATATTTTCTGGATCAAGATGTTGAATAATCAAGATAAAGTTGAGAAATATTTTAAAATTTTTATCAAATTATTTGTTAAATTTTTTGAAATACATTGAAAAAGATATATGAAATTTTTTTTCTTATTTGTAAGATTTGAAATATGTTTATTTGGAGGGAGCAAGAAAAATATATATGAAAAATGTAAAATAAAAAGTTATCTGACTTCTTTCCAAAGGTTTCAGTAAAGTTTAACAAACACATTAGATTGGAATGCTTTTTGAACTTTACCTTTTTCGATTTATATCTTAATTAATAAATATTATCTCAAGTGGCATTTGTTAAAATAAACAAGATAAAAGAATATTAAGATATGGTTGAAATGTGCCCTTAAGGCATGGGGTAAGTGGTAAAGCTCCCAAGTTTTCTTGGGAGTGGTAGGGGTTCGACTCTTGGTAGAGGCAAAAATGCCCTATTTGGTAGAGATTGATCGTGTGTCCGTTTGGGAGTGTATAAATTTATGATCGCATCCGAATTCATCGAGAATTGTATTTTTTTTCCTATATGTTTGTTAAATGTATACAATAAGTACCAAGATAAAGATTTTTTTTAATTAAAATATCTTTATTACTAAATTCATTCAAAACTTTATGTTAATATCAATAACAAATTTATGATTAAAATAGTATTCTATGATTAATGTGAATTATTAAAAAATAAAAAAAATAGTGTTTTATTTTCTAAATTCATATTCAAAAATAGATTTTAAAAAGACTTAGTAAAAATAATTATTGATAAAATTACAATAATTTCACATAGATAATTAAAAATTTAAAAAATTAGTGAGAGGAATTTGTATTAGATAATAAAATATATATAGAAAGTAATTTAAATTTTAAAAATTGCCAAAACATATGACAATTTAAAAATATATTAAATAATATTAATTATAAGACTTAAATAAATAAGATATTTTAAAATCAACTTTATTATAAAAATAAAATTTAATAAATTTAAATTTTATAAATATATTAAATGACATTAATTATCTTATCAAGGATATATGAGTAATTTAAGTTTATCTATAAAATATCAAATAAATTTATCTAGAGATAGGGGTTAGATAAAATTTTTAATAAAAAATAAATAAGAAGTCATGTAAGTATTTTTTTAGAAAATATCATATAAGTTTAATAAACGCGTTGAAAATGACAAATATCTAAAATGTTTCTTATATATCATCTTTTTTATTTTATATATTTATTAATAAACACTACCTTAGTAAATAAAAACCTTCCCTAATAAATTAATTTCGTGGAAGTGGGTTGTGACATTCTTCATTCATTAGCAAGTTTCTCTTTTCATACATTCAGAACCTGGAAGGAAGATTCAACTTTCAAGCTTGAACAGTACTAAAGAACATGGAGAGACGTCATCCAAATCATTGTGGGATTGGAGTTCTAAAAAGTAAAAACAATTTGAGCAATCTATTATTTCTTTTTTAAGTTGACAAAATCTGCATAAATCGAAAAGCTTGTCGCGTAAGCCGTAAGCCCCTCATCATTCATGAAGAAGTTTTTCTTAAGCAAAACCATTAACCATGCACGGTTGCCATTTCCTTCACTTTCAAGAATCAAAAGTTGAAAATCGAAATAGTGTACAAGATGTTGAAAGGACAGCCAAGATGTTGAAAGGACAGCCTAATGCATAGAATTTCAAAAGGAATACAGCTCTATATATATACATTTATTGATCAGCCATAGATTGGATAATAGTACAAAGAATAAATCGGACTAAAAGCAAAAGAATCTGTCAACTTCCTAACCCTTCCTTCTGTGAAGGGAAAAAACAAAATGAAGCTATATATATGCTTATATCAACTAAATTATAACCTCAAAAAGTATAAAAAAAAAAAAAAACTATACATAAACAATAGAAGAAGTGAATTATGGTGTGCCATTCCTCGGTATATTATAAGCTTATATCAACTATAATTTAAGAAGCCATTCCTCGGTATTTGGAAATTCCACAGAGGCCTCATCGTATCTCAAGGTTTTGGGAGTTGAATAACATGGAAGATCGCGAATTTGAATCGTTGCACATGCATTCGGGGACTGGAAATTTTGTGACGTCTCTTCCAGCTTTGCTAGATCTCAGTTCTGGCTGGCCCAAGGATTCTTGGTGCAAGTCCATTATAATCTTGTTGAAGTCTGCTTCAAGAAGAGAAGCATTTAGGAAGTAAGGCAGCATCTTTCGTTTATTCGGAGTAATGTACTTTCTGTGCCCTGCATAAGCCCTGTGTCCCTGTGTGGTATACAAAGCCAGTTTTTAGAATAAAATCCCCAGTAGCAATGCAAAATTTATCGATAATTGTGATGAATGGGGCTATCAGAAGAAACGAAAGACTCAAAACAATGAATTTTGTGAAATCCTAAAGAGAGATAAGCCCAATTCAAATTTGTTCTGATTTTAATCTTAACGGTGGCAGTACCTGGATCGCATGGCCCATATTTCCACCGTGAGATGGCATGAAAACGTCGCTATTTTCAGCTACTATGTAGTCAATGGCAGCCATGAAGGAAGCCTTTCTTGCAAATGGTTCGAGTTCCCCGGGCAAAGCAAGGTCTTCCTTGTTGTACAAATTGGGAAATTCTCTGGTCAGTGGCAACAAGGCTTCTTCCCCTCCAAGTGGATTTCCCCCAGCCCAGTATATTCTTGCATCCTTTGGGGCTCCCAGAGCTTTAAGTAGCCTAGAAGACAACGCAAACAGTCTCTTTTAGCTTTGTAATGCTTTGATAAACAGCAAATAATCAGGCAAATAGCCATCAAATGTTACCTTGTAACCTCCAAGGCATTTAAGGGGCAGAGGCCAGCAAGCTTTCTGTCATGATAAGTCATGCTTGATTTTGAAGTCAAGAGCTCAGGTCGGAGCTTTCTCTCGTTTATTACTATCTCGTCATAATTGGTCCCCAAGCCGGGAAGACAACCCGTCCTCACCCACACATCCTTCTCCATGCGTAAATGCAGAGCGAGGTAAGGTCCCTTGCTCCTCATCCTGTCCGTGAGCTTGTTACCGAGTTCTAGGATTGGCGGGGCAAACTTCAGAGCATGAAATGCCACCTACAGACGAACAAATCATAGATCAATGGCTGCCATACTTAACACATGGTTAGTTAACTAGTTATCAAATATTACTGATTAATCGTCGTTAATTCAACACTAGATACCTTGCAACGAAGCTTCTGAAGATCCGAGGGAAGATTCTTGGAGAGCCGGGAATCCAGACCGCGAAGAAGCAGAACACCATCTCTCCTAAACTGCAAAACCAGCAAAAAATAGAACTAATAATAAGCACCTCTGTCCCACACACCAGCCAATGGCCAGAAACTAGTTATTTTAACATAAGACTATGTAAGGTTTCATCCAAAAACTCAAGCAAAAGCATCCAAGTGATGAGCCTCAATACCCTTGTACCAAGTTCATAATTCACACAGATAATAGATTTTAGGGCATCTTTTCATGATCATCTCCCATTTTCTGTAAAACTCTCTGTTTTAAGGAATGTCTCTAATACCTTTCTGAGATAATGAGCGCGAATCCATTGAGGGGTGGCATTGACCGGCATCATCCTCTCCTCCACCGGCCTCGACATTAAATGCGTTGATGGCAGTGATGAAACTATTCGAACATCACTGGCAAGAACTGCCTTGAAGTGATCCAAATCAAATATATCAGAAAACTCACTGCAATAAACAGAGCATGAAAAGCAGAAAAAAATTGTTAGTCTCCGCCTCCAAAATGCAATAAACCGAAACTTTCAATCTAAAAACTCATTTTGGTCATCCTGGAAATGAAAACAAAGCCACTTTGATCCAGGAAGTTTCCACAGAAAAATTAAAAATAAATGGTAAACAAAAACGATCATTATCCAAGAAATTGAACTTCGTAAATCAAAGCCACTTTTGTCCAGGAAATTTCCACAGAAAACATGAAGATGGGAACAAGTTGTGTCAATCATAACCCAAATGGGTGTTTGTTAAATGAAAAAAAAAATGATTAAAGACCTACATTTGGCCAGGAAAAAACCGAGTTATAAAGTGGGAAAAAAAAAAAAAACAAGTGAGAAAGGAAATAGAGAGATTGTAGAAAGTTAGAAACCTTTCATCACCCCAGATAACATTGACTTGCAGGATTGGAACAACCAGAGCAGCTCCAAGGATTCTTGCAATCACCACAGCATCAACAATCTGATTCCTCTGCTGGTTCATCCCACCGGAAACCACCACCATTAAATACTTTGTTCTATCTTTCACAATCTCTTGACTCCATTTCTTGTACTCCCCCCTGAAGCTCAAGCAAGGCCTGTACCCCAACCCGTCAGGTTGCTTCCAGAACCCACTCTTTTCCCCTACTCCATTTTTCATTGGGAAAACACCCAGCTGTGATCTCGAAAAGGTGTTTGGAGAGGATGATTCTTGACGGAAAATGGAACATGGGTTGGGAGGAAATGGAGTCAAAGGTTCGAGGTTGAACCACATCTTCAACATTCCGAGAAAGGCGCAGAGAAAGATGCAGAAAAGCCAGAACCTTGCGGTTTTCCATGGCTTGTTCTTGTTCTTGGAGGACTTCTTGGGAGAGACCAGGAGAGATTGGAGCGAAGAAGACGAGAGAGAGCCGATTATCTGAGATGGGACAGAGATGTACGCTTGCTTCTTGGATTTAGCCATGATAGACCCTTGAGGGCCTTTCTCAATTTAAACGAACGAACGGGCGGAGCTTTTCTTTGGCTTTCTCGGAAAGCCTCTGCAGATAGAAAATGAAAGAGAAAAGGAGAGTCAGTCAGCAATGGAGGGTGTTTGAGTTTCAGATGGTTCCTTGGGTCTAATCTAGTGAGTCTAAAACTGGGGAACTATTTTATACCGAATGTCAGGTTTTCAATTTGGAAACGTGCCCTTTGGGTTCTTGTGGAGGAATAAACCTGCTGGGTTTTTTAGGGTGAGGTCATGTTTGGCAGCTGAGAAAATGGGAGGGAAGCCAGGGGCGGCTTCAAATTTTCTTTTCCATTTATTTGCTTTCAGTTTCTCTTTTCTTTTCTTTTTTTTCTCTCCTGCCAAACATACCTTGGAGGAAAATTTATTTTGTTTCTGCCTCCGAGGCATCAACTCAACGGCAACGATTAGCATTGGAAAACAATACGCATCTGACGCGTGTTAATGTCAATGGTATTTTCGAAAAGAACAATATTTAAAATAATGATTAAATATTAATAAATATATTTTAATTGTATATTATATTAAATAATAAAATTATTTAAATATTAAAATTAAAATATAATAAATACATTTTATCCATAAATTAGACATATTCATTGATGATTAACTATTGCCCAATAATTAGAAATACCCTATTATATTATAAATGTAATAATGTCATTACTCTTTCAATTAAAGTAATATTCATTAAGTTTACTCTTATAATAATAATTAACAATACAATAAGACTTGTTATTGATGTAATGTCTCGAAATGACTTAATAATTTATTCATGCTAACAAACATACCATAAAGATGAGAGCGTCGAAATGGGGGTGGTGGGTGAGACAGACCCAGATCAGATCATCTAATCCATTATCCAGAGGGCTATTAAACAAGTGTGAATAAAATGATGAGATGCATTAACTAACTTCGTGCTTACTCAAATCCATTTAGCCTCTAATAATAATAATAATAATAATACTATTTATTTACTCAAACAACATAATAACGATATGTTTACATTTATAAGTCATAGTACTTGGTATCACAATTGTGTTAGAAATCGTATTTCAAGTTTTATTAATAATAAATATATTTAATTTTTAATATATAAATAATTCAATTAAGTATTTTAAAATATGATTAATTCATCATCAATTAATTAAATTAATAAAATAAATGTTATTAGTAAACAGGCCGCGCTTTAAAAGACGAGACGCGATGGCAGAAAGAATGGGACAGGTGAGTGGATGAGGGGAGTGTCGCGTAGCGGCGAGGCCAGTCGTGAAGTGGCAAGGAGGGCACACCATCCATTGTGGCGGAAAAACAGAATAAAGAGAGAGAGAGGTGTGAGGTGGCGCATGCATTTTTGCCACTTTCCCAATCGCGACAGCCTGTTTGTTTGTTTTCTAATATTTCGCAATTCCCAACAAATAATTTCACTCGATGTATCGAACCCAAAATCGCACTACCATTGGGGGACCTGCTTGCTAGCTGGCTCCAGCGCCTATCCACGCTGGCACCTCTCTTACGTGGCCGATAGTGACTTCCCCTCTCATTCCATGCTGGCATTACAATTATTTTTTCCATCAATCATTCATTCACTTCTTTCCTTTTCAATTTTTGTTTTTTTCAACGTCTGATAATGGTTTTACTGTTTGTATTTTTTTTAGTTCTTTTATAAGATCACATAAATTGACACGTAGATTTATAGAATGATAATTAAAGAACTAAAATGTCTTTACCTATATTATATTAAAAAAAATATAATATAATGTGGATGAGAACATTTTAGTCCTTTAACTCTTCTTCTGTAAGTCTGTCTGTAAATTTGTTTGACTCTCAATAATTTTTTTTGATAATTTATTTTAAATGCCAATAAAAAAGTTTTAAGATCATTAATTCCCATTTTAAATTATATATATATTTTAACTTTCGAGAAAAATGTTGGAATATTGCTGCTATAGTTAGCATTATTATTATTATTCCTATTTTGTTATGTTTACTTTGGTGGGAAGGCACTATCAGTGTCAATATGCTTTCCATTTCCAGAGGAGCCCATAAACCTAGGCAACACGCAAGTGGAATTTATTAGTTTTGTCAATTTCTAGTTGTTATTAAATGTTGTCTCATAATAGCTTATCCCTCCCTCTCTGTCTTCTTAGTATGATGTGAAAAACTACATCACATTTATGTCTCATTTGGTACTTATTTTACATTTACCTAATCTTTACTTCAACGTCAGTGTGGTAAGTTCATAATTTCTTTTTTTTTTTTTTTTTTTATAAAAACATCGAGAAGTCTTTATTGCAAGAGTTTTTAAATCACAACCCGTTAGATCATGAATTAAGCGTGTTAGAGAAGTAAATCCCAAATCAAAATTAACTTGAGTCTTAGCTCCACTAATATATGCAAATTATTGAGAGTAGTAGATTCAATCTTTCGATTTTGCAGTAACTCTATCTTTTAATGGGGATTTAATATAAGAGAAATTTTTAAATTTTTAGAAATGTTAAATTAGAAATCTATATATATTTTTTTATGTTTAGTATAACTTTTTTAAAGAAGAATATTAAGGAAATAACATTTTCAGGATTTATTTTTAATCAATTTTTCTTAAAAAAAAAATTCATGAGAGGGTTGAGAATCTTGGATCCCATGACTAGAAAAAAATTTTAACAAATAAAAAAAATTAAAACACCTTTTATTCTCTAATAACTTCATAGTCCTTTGACGATTATCTTCACCATATCCCTTACCCTCTTATAACCCTAAACCCCTTACCCTCTTATAATGCTATAGTCCAATATTTTATATGATAGAAGAAATTTTATCATTTTTAAATAAAAAATCAAATAAGAATAATTTTAAAAAAATAATATAGATTCTTAGCAATGTTACATTTAAACTAAATATAGGAATATAAGTTTTTAGAAAAGAATACCCAATATTTCTGAGAATATGTGAAACTAATCAAATATAAAATTATATGAATTTTAAAAATATCAAAGATTCTCAAAAACATTATCAAGAATTATGAATTACATAAATTTAAAAAAATTTTCTACACACTAAACGCCCCCATAAAAGTGTGCAGTGGAGCATTTATATTACTTGGAGAGATTAGTAAGTTTACAAAGTTATTCTAACTCATTTCACTTTAGATGTATTAGAGTTTTGAAAATCAATTTTAGTATTTTGATGCCTTAGGTGATGAATTTAACTATTTTATTGAACAATTATATTAAAACTTAACTGAACTTAATTAATTTATTAAATATTTTTACATAATCAAATTAACATACGTTGTTACTTCATCTGTATCCAAAACGAGGCCATGGATAATACTATTTTATTTTTTATCCATGTGAGAGCGATATAAATATGGGAATTAACCCCCACAATTTTTTTCATAAGTCATGCATGCAACATATATAATTCATTTCATTTCTAAAGAGAGTTGAACTATCACTTCAAAAATTTTGGCTACCATGTAAAAGTATCAATCTGGTGGTTATATTGTGAGACAGTTCAAACATTTTAAGCTAACAGATAGAAAACTTATCTAATTAAGTTAATTAAGGTTCTTTTTATTACGAAAAAGAAGTAAGAATTTGAAACTGCTTAAGAACCCATTTTTTACTACAGTAAAATTTTCATAATTGCACTTTCAAATATCATTAAGTTTGCCCTTACATCTATTGACCTTATGAGAATTAGGATATATGATCATTTAATGAGCTAATAGTCTAATCTATCCTCAACTTAGGTCATTTTTTAATTTTATCCCATTTTAAGAATTGCTTCAAATTAGGCATAATATTTTAAGATTGATATCAATTTTATCTTAGATTGATCTGGCATGTGACAACTGAATTGGCGCGTTGATTTGTCTAATAATTAACACATTAATAGAATGACGTCGTTTTGCCTTATTCATATTCCTTTCATTTGTGGACTTGAGGTTTCAAGTGAGGAAGAGGAAGAAGAGGGAGAAAAGCGAGATGACGACACACCCGAGGTTGAAAATCTCTTTTGAACTTGGCCATTCCAAGCTGCAATTCAATATGCCTTGAGTGGTGGTGGTACGAACTTATCATTCTACTATATATGTGGGTGGCTAGCCAACCGAAAAGCCACCGTTGCTTCAATGGGAATTTTGATCCAAACCACGTCTCTCATCTACATATTCCCGTCTTCTCTAAGCTTCAGCGTATCTACACGGGTCGGAAACGAGCTCGGGGTCGACCGGCCTAGGAGGGCAAAACTGGCCGCCATTATAGTCCTTCGTTTAGGTGTCTTACTGGGATTTGCAGCTCTGGTTTTCATCATTAATGTAAGGAAAGTTTGGGCCACCATGTTCAAGAATGACAAGGAAATCATCGTTCTAATGTAAGGAAAGTTTGGGCCACCAGTTGTGGCTGGTTGAGAGGAATAACTTGACCGAGAGTGGGAGCAAAAATAAATCTGGATTGCTTCTACTTGGTCGAAATGCCGGTGGTTGTAGGGTTAGGGTTTTTCATGTGATTCAATTTTGAAGGGCTGTGGCTCGGCCTCTTGGCTGCTCAGAGCTTGTGTGCAGGGGCCATGGCAGTTGTTTTAGCTAGAACAGTTTGGGATTTTCAAGCTAGAAGAGCCAATGAACTGATTGTAAATGGAATTGTTGAACGACGACGCTGTTTATACATTAACAAAGAAACATGCACCCTCGTTGTGCGTTGCTGTTAGCTTCCTTCCTCCTCGTTGTTTGAAACCCTAAGTCCACAAATGAGAAAAATATGAATAAGTCAAAACGACATCATTTTATCTTATAATTTACCATAAGAACAAGATAAAATGATACTACCTTGCTGATGTATTAATTATTGGACAAGTCAATATGCCACCTCAGTTGAGTCACATGCCAAGTCCATTTAGGATAAAATTGACATCAATCTTAAAATATTAGACTCAAATTGAAACAATTCTTAAAATGAAAAAGAATTAAAAAATGATCTAAAGTTGATAATAAATTAGACTATTAGCCCTTATTTAATTATGAATTAATTAATAAACTTTGTTAAATGGCTAGAATCTATCCAGATAAAAAGTTATTTAATATTTATTTTATATTATTTTATAACATTTTAATGATATTTAACAAAACAAAAAGATAATTTTAACCTTATAATAATCTAAAAGTTGTTAGTAAATAAAATGATAAATAACATAATTATCCTAATATCAATAATTTAAATGATAAAAAAAAGATAATTCTATTTGGATAGATTCTATCCAAATAGATTTATTGTTAAATAATTAGCAAATATAAGAGTTTAAATTAGAGTATCATTGTACAGGAAATTGATAAAAAACCATGCACTTTGGATTGAAAAAACCCACCAATCATATGCTTGATGAGTGATGATGATTGATTATGAATAATTAGATCCAAGAAATGCCAAACTTGCGTTATGAGTACGCTGTTATTATAAGTGTTCATTCATTTAGTTTGAAGGTTTGAAAAGTAATATTTGCTTCTCTTCTCATCTTGAATTATTGAATCATGCATGGTGATGGTGGATTTCTTGACAACATTTTTAGAGGGATGGGGATGGGGATAGGGATGGGGATGGGGGTAATTCGGTGGACAACACATTAAAGCACAAAAATAATGTGTCTTTAATGGTCACCCCCTCCAGCGTTATTGGCTCTCACTGGCTTTCTCAAGCATAATAATATATAAACACCTACTACCCCAACAACACCAAGGTGCCTGCCTATTGCTTGTAGAAGAAATTACACCAAGGCCAAGAGAGGGAGTGCTCCACCTCAAGTCATATTAATGATTGTCCAACCCTACTTTGGCTTCTATATATGTTCTATCCCTCTCCACGTAATGATCATTGGGCTCGGATTTGAGTGCGAGACATTAGTTTATGAGTCTTATTTGAATACTTAAATCACTTGTCCTTATTAAATTATGATTTAAATAAGACAAGAAAGTATATGAACCATTAATTAATTAGGTGAAAAAACGCTTTTTGTTCAATGGAATAATCAACCAAAGTTAATAAATTGTTTATCAGAGAGTTATAATTATCACTTAAAACAAGGCCACTAATCTTGACTTTCCATCCTTAGGTTTTTAATTTTAAGACCAGCCTTACAATATTTCAAATATCAATAAATTACACGTGCTAATCCAATTCATGCAATTATTTACAAATTATTAAAGTACAACAAATTATAAAATAAAAAATTAGAGAAATTCTTGACATAATTAAGAATAAAAACAAGTTTTTCGAGTCTTTAACAATATGGGACCACATTAATCAGTTTCTATTTTCCATACAGATTAATAGATAGACAAAAAAAAAAAACAACAGTGACATTAATTAGAAACTAAAACAAAATTAGAGAGTTTAATTTTGTTAGTACTTAAAATGATTTATGAACAAACATCCTTGGCTAGATATATATATGTTAGGAGTTGGTATGGTAGTTGCAACTATGTCTCATATAACAATGTTTTAGGTAAATATGTCTTGTCCTTGTGACAGCCTACTTTTGCCAACCCTACTTAATGCATGGCTTGTAGAATTAGGTTTGCAAATCGCCAAATCATTGAGCGCTGGTATTATTATATTTTTTAACTAAAATAATTTTTTATTTCATTTTTTTAAAAAAAGAATTGTTTTTAAGAGTGGTAATGTTTTTAAAGTATAACTATTTTTTTAAAAAATAAATTAATTCACAATCATTAATAGACCGTTTATTTTTATAATTATTATCATTTTTCATAATTATGCCATTTTTTAATATAACTATTTTATGCCCTTTTATATTTTTTTAGTTATTTTATAAATCTATAACATTACAATAAAATATTAATCAGACATTTACTAATTAATTGGTTCGTTACACTATAACATTTACTAATTCGGGGTTCATTAATATATATCTTGGTGTTACCATGCCCCAGAATTAAGATAAAAAATAAAAAGTTTCGCAATTACTAGCGTCCAGATCATATTTATTCTCAAAAACCCACAACAAATAAAAAATAAGGGCAAGAAATCTTCTCTTTTTTTTTTTAATAGAAAATTTTTAAATCAATGATCTGGACGTCAGTCTAATTATTTTTGCTTCAAAGGAACTTGCTGCAATTATTATCATTATTATAAAAAATTTGTTATTTCAAGTCTTCAGAATGTACACAGACGACATTAATTATTTAGTTTGAATTTAGAAAATCATTAGGCGCAACTCATGCCTCACCTAAGAACACTATAATACACATATATATATCTATATATATATGCTGGGGGTTATCAGACCATGTCAAACTTCAGTGCTATTGATGCATGATCTTCTCTACTTGGGATTTGTAAAGTTGGAATTGGGTTTAAAAACTATTTTAATAATTCACAAAACAATACAGAATTTTTTGAGTGGCAGTTCAAGCTGAAATAATTTTAATTCTTTTAACTATTTCAATAATCTTGGGACTGGTTGTTTAACTAATAATCAGAATTAGTTATACTAACCCACATTCGCTTCTATTAATAATGCTAAATCATTGATCTAATCAAGGGCAGGTTTCTGAAAGAGATTGTGAGGCAGCTTCAATGCCTCACTTGTTAGAATTTGATTGTACATGTCATATATATATATAAATCAAGAAAAAAAGTATAAAAGAAGATAAAAATCTAATTATATGGTTCAGTTACAATGTCTACATCCATAATTTAATCTTAATAGTCGGATTATTGATACACTATTTTTTTTTTCTTAATCTATGACTATTGCAAAGTTTATGCTTCAAAAATCCAATTTAATTAGTTCAACGCATAGAACAGCTGAAAGGTTATGATCAGAGCAGTTAGGAGTTGAACAACTACAGCTTAATTTCTCTGGTAGATTATGGAAGATGGGTGTAATATGTGAGAGAACAATTAATTAATTGTATATGCATATGGCAGGTAATCTTTCTTATTATTATTATTATTATTTTCCCTATTGTTTTGCCTGCCTCGTTACAATTTAAAAAAGGTGGTTGACATCTGATAGCAAAAATATTGAGTCGAAATCAAGTTTGCGTTCTAGACATTGGAGTTAAAATATTTTCTGAGATATGAACGTTACATTGTTATATATAAATGTCAAAAATAATTTCAGAAGTAAATTCAACCTTTGCTAAAATAATTTTCTAAGCGACAATTATCATAATAACAATGTTAAAATTTGATAAAGAACCCATCCATGATCTTCTAATGTTTGAGATTATGCAAGAAAATTATATTATAAATCTTCCCCGTTGTACCCAAAAATCACGTGATCCACCTCCTTTGAATAATAACAAAAATGTTAAATTGTGCGTATACTGTTCGAGCAAATAAAGAAAATGTAAACTTCGCAATTATAAAATCAAATGGGGGGAACGATGGAACAACTCAAGCTTCCCCCATCACGTGGTGAAGGAAATAACCCATGTGACCTCTGACAACTGAAGTTAATTGTAGGGTTGACAGTGTCTCTAAAGTTCGGATTCAAAGAAACCACCCTTCGTTAGAGTCTCAGTCTGGATAAGGTTTGTTCTTCATCATAATAATATTTAATATTTATGCGACGATGAATGAATATGGTCAGTGATCTGAGTCATCGGATCAGCCAAATATATCTGTATATTTGTATATATAAGGCGGCTTATCCAACCCTACTTTGCCTCATTCTTGGGTTGCATGGTTGAGACCATAGATTTCTGTGCGCTTGTGAGGGTGTCCAACGAGTTAATGGCAATCATATAGCACACCCTGTCGTTGTTTTGATGGCCAAGCATCAAGGCAGGCCATGGCCCATTTATTCACTCATCTCAACAATTTAGTTTTGACTTCTGTTTGATTGGCATTTTAAATATTCTTCTAAGCGTTTTTACTTTAATTCAGTGTTCTAAAGGCGATGATATACTGTGTTTAACTACATCTAAACATCTGTTGTCGGTACAATATACAAAGGAATCATTCTTTTAAATTAAATCAGGATCGCTACTTTTAATTATAAACAATTAATTAAGGACATTGAAGAAGTGACTTTGTTTGAACTTGGGGTTTGTGGGTTAATGAGCCAAGTTAATTGGTTGTTCAGTTGAGCATTGTTCGAGTCTTTGAGAGCATAATGTATAACAAAATGTTTTCAAACCCAATTTTACACACACACACACACACATCTTTTGATTTGATTCAGAATGGGTTTTTATCAACTATAAGCCTAATTGAGTTTCATTTCGTTATGTCACTAATGATCTATATATCTAGGTTTAGAAGATTGCAAGAGCTTCAAATGAGGGTAGAAATTTGACTGTGTTAGATGATAAAAGAGCCAAACCTGATACAAAATTTGGAAGTGGAAATCTATAAATTAATTTTGCCAAGATCAAAACCTACAATGTATATAGCTTGCTAGGATGAGGATATAGCAATGCAATAATGGAGGCTGCACATTGAGAATTATTGTTTTACGAATAGTTCTCGCAGAAGGCATAGAGAACAGAGGTGTTGTGAAGAGAGGAACCAAAGGCCAGAAAAGGTCGTGTTTCTTTCATGTGAGGATTGTCCCCTACCCATGTGCAATATTTAGGTCCAATTTCACTATCCAATTCTTCACTTATTATTAGCTAGCTAGACATCTAACTTGCTTGGCTTTTATAAATCACAAGGCTTGTTCAATGGGACCCTTCCTCTTTTGGGTCCATGCCTTAGCTTTCTTCTCAAAAGCTGTGGCTTTAATCTGATGAGGAGTGATAGCCCACCATACAAAAAACACAGACAGCTAGAGAGAGCCTCATTTAAAGAATGGTGTTCTAGTTGTATTAAGACTTTTTATTTTGTGAAGGTTGGAGAATTTTTTTTTTTTGTAAATAAGATATAAGCAACCAATAAAAATATAAAATCCTCTTAACATTAAGAGAAAACTATGTACAAATGTTAGGGGAGATCTTCATCAATATCATCTCTTGAATCCATTCAAACAACTTACCTAAGAATTATGTTGGTCTTGGGGTTCAAGGTTAATAGTTATACTGACAACCCAAGATATACTCTCCAAAAATAATTAGTTAAGGTGGATAAGTATATTCATAGTTTAAACCACCACTTTAGGTGAGTATTAACATTTTTGTGATGTCAACCTCTAGTTACTAAGTAGCCCAAATCAATGAAGTAAACAACGAACACTAGAATGAACCATCAAATTCATAAACTTCCCTATAGATTATGTTTGCTTTGGTCGCCCAAGATTAATAATTATCTTGACAATCCTAAGATATTTACCAAAATAATCATTTCGGATACATAAGCATACTCATAACTCAAACCACTACAAGCAATTCAAATCAGCGAAGTAAAAAAACTAGTCAACTGGAAGCTGCCAAAAATGTTGCAAAGCTTGGCTTGGTAAAGTAAGAGGAAAAGAAATAGTAGCTAACTTCATCCAAATGACACACTGGATCTAATAGGTCAACTAGGTCATGGATCACTCTTGCTTCCTAAAGCATCTATAACTCACGGCAAAAAATAAACCATAGCCTAAAAAATCAAACGATTAGCAATCTACCAGGAGTTCTTACTATTCTACCTTATTGCCACCCATAATGCTCATGTCTCCCATTGACATCAAGGAAATCCAAATTTTTTCAAACGATGAAAAACTAACAGCACCTGATAGGAATATGAGCAATCAAATAAAAGATGACAATGACACTCCACTATCTCTGTGTAAAGAAAACATCTATTTGAAAAGATAAAAAGTGGTTAATACGATCAAGAGTAGATAATTGCTCTCTAATCACTAACCAAAAAATAAACATAAGAAAAGGAATACTAGTGTTATGCCATATCAAATGATACCAGGGGACACGTGGGCGTTGCATCAGAAGACCCTGCAAAATAGAACGTATAAAAAACACCCCCATCTAAGCTTGGTAGCCATCTCAACTTATCCTAAAGCCCAACCCTAGAAGGACCAAGCATCTGGTCCTGAATAATATCCAAAGATGATGAAGTCGTCTCTGTCGAACATACCTAAGAACCCTCGACTATGATTTTTGAGACATGAGTAGTGATAGATGCTCCTAGCTACTGAGGCAATTAGCGAGAGAATCTATCTACAACAGGGGCAGGGTAGCTCACAATTAAAAATATTTTTTTAATATAAAAATTAATTTTTTGATGTAAAAAACAATAAATTTTACTAATAATTCAGTCAAAAATAAATTCCAATCCACTCCAAAATTTGTGATGTGTAATTTTATACCTCAAAAAATTTTTTTAACCTCCCTCTACATAGATTTTTAGATCCGCCCTTGACCTACAAGCATCTTAAGAGGATGCCACACAAACACTTTCTTGCCACCTCCTATCTTTGATTCAAATTTATACCTTACTGCACTGCGGACATACAGTAGTTTCCTCCAATACTAGGGACACAAGTAAGACACTAGAAGCAACCAAAAACACTTATCTTTCACTCGATAAGTATGAACCCTATTTAACTCAAAAAGACTCACAATGGCTCGAGAGTAATTTTGCAATGAGGGCTTGTTTCCAAACATATAATGGTTTGATACCCAAACCCCCGTGCTCCTTTAGGCTGCACACATCTCTCTAGGCAACCTCGTCTTATAAGAATTAGCCTTATTGCCACTCCATAGGAAGTTGTGCACTATTTGTTCAAGCTCTTTAATTACTTGTTTTGGAAAAAAGAACATCGACGCTCAATTCAAATATATGGTGGTATGAACAGAGTGTGCTAACTAAAGTCGATCGCCAAATAATAACAGTCTATTACAGCACGAGCACACTCTATTCCTTACCTTATCTATAATAGGCTTACAGTCCCCATATGATAATGTAGTGGATAAAAGAAGAACCCAAGTATCTCATGGGTAATGAACCCCTCCTAAAACTTAAAGTAAGAAAAAGCTTTTCCCTCGTGGTCTCATCCCTACATGATACAAAACGATCACTTTTCAAGGGGTTAGCATGAAGATCTAAGAAAGAAGATAATAACTCCAAGCACGACTTCAAGATAGTAATAGGGGAAAAGTCCCCATGAGAGAACAATAACAAATCATCTACGAACATAAGTATTACCATACGTATTTGCTCACATTTCCACTAAAATTGGAAATCAGCAGAATAATTGTATTAACACACAATGTCATGCAAGACCTGCATGACCAAAACAAATAGGTAAGGGGAAAAAGGATCCCCTACCTCAAACCTCGACCTTTAAGAAAGAAATTATGCAACTGTTATTAAATTTTAACATAATAGTGAGGAGTCATAATGCACTCATTTACTCATCCACTGGACTGAGAATGAAAATTCATCAAATGGAGAACCATAAAAAGAAAATTTCACTCCACGGAATCATATGGTTTTTGCTAGGTCAACCTTCATGGTACACTGAGGAGGGCCCTTATGAAGGTGGTACTAACTAACCAGCTCCTAGCCAACAAAACCTTTTTCCCAATCGCTATGTTGGCAAAATAAATAAATAAATAAATAATATGAAAATTTTAAAATTTAGAGTTTATAGAATTTAGGGTCTTGTTTTTTACTTCATTGGAAAAAAATATTTTTTTATAACTCAGATAACTCAAAATTGTGACCATTATTATTAAGGCTCACTCTCAGATAAAAAGCCTCATTCATTATGACAGAATGGATTTGATGATTGGCAAATTTATGAAAAAGAAAAAAAAAAATCGGTGGATAAAATGGAAGGCCATTTGGAAAGTGGGAACCAAAGCCTAGCTCCATCCTGGTATGGGCTTAAGTGCAAGCCCAAATAAACGCCCATTATTGGTAGTCATACTATTAAGAACAAGATCTTGCTAGTAAGGGAATCCCTAATTCACTTGGGATGATCGTTTTTGCACAACCCCCGGTACTCATGTTCTCGATTACGTTAGGGAAGATAAATTGTAAGTTAGGTTTTTGGTTCTTGCGTAAGGTGAAAATCGAATTAACAACTCACCGAATTAATACCAATATATTACTCATCCGACCACTCGACTTTTGTTCTGGGGGCGAGAATTCCAAATTCACTCGAGATACTTGTGGATCGAGAAAGCTATAGAATTATTGAAGTATGAGATTGGCCCATAATGTTTAAGGGGGTGGAAGTTGAACAATTTTTCAAAAATGGTTAATGTTAGATATTCTTTTTATTATGTGGGTTTATATTAATTGTGAATTTTATTTTATATTAATTAAGTTGAGTTACATTGATTTTATAATTATGAGACATTAAGAAAATCAATGTTAAGAAAATCAATGTAACTCAACTTAATTAATGTAAATTAGTGGATTAACAATTAAATCAATATGGCCAAATTAGTGTAAGTCAGTAGAATTCTATAAAACTAGTAATTAATGGGATAATTTGTGGGACCTTTTATATATTGGTAGATTGATTGTCTTCTCTTTCTTCTAATACAAGCTAAAATACTAGTTGTGACTGAAACCCTATTGCCTAAGGTGTAAGGTCGGATGATGTGATTGAGTTTAGGTCATAATTCGTGATAGTAGTGGCCTGCATTGCCACGGCCATGTGCACCAAAAAAAAAAAAAACACAAAACCCTATCTAAAATTTGGCCCATCCCAATTCAAAACCTAACAAAATTAATAGTGGACGGCCTATTTCCAAGGTTTTTTTTTCTTCCTTTGAATATGCCCAATGTAATGGGCTTTTAGCCCATGTTGACTCTAGTCCAATGTGGGGTTTTCGAGAAATAAATTTCAATATTCGAATTCTATCCCTTGAAAGTAAACAAACAAATTTTCAGTAGGCGGGCCATGGTCAATGACAATGGCTCCGTCCCTTCTTCGGTTCAATCATCTAAAAATCATCCAAAGTAACTTCCTTCTTCTTCTCCTTCTTTGTTTGTGTAAGTTTCTCTTTCATTTGTTCTAATGCAAGTTGTCCTTAATTCATTGTATTTTTATTCAAATGCAATCCTAGTCTTTTTCTTCAGTTGAAAGTTATCGATTCTTCCTCAGTCTTGTTGGTTCCATTTTTGAAACCTATTTTCAAGTTTAGTGGGTCTATCTTCTTTATTTTGTAAATCTTATGGGTTTTCCTCGATTCTTGTTAAGATTTGTTGAAATCTTCGATAGAGTTTTGGGTCACTCTATATTTTTCAAAGAAATGACGTTTTCTTGGATAGAGTTTAGAGCAATGCAAGATTTGTAAATTTTGTGTGCATTTGTTTCGGCTTCGTCTTCGTTTCTCGTGTTTTTGGGTTTCAAAAGTCGAATTCAATATGTTGGGAGTTGATTTCTAAGGCCCGGAGTCGACTTCTTCAAGCAAGAGTCGATTGTCCAAATATTAGCTCTCGGCCAGGTCGACTCTGCATATCACGCTCTTTGTTGAGTCAGGTAAGGTTATGCAGAAGTTGACTTTCCAAGAGTTAACTTTTTGATCCAAATTTTGAAAAATTATTGTTATGTATTTTATTCTTACTTGACAAATGGTTTTAGTGGAAAATATCCTTTTTATTAAATTTCTTTTTGTTTGGTGATTCTTCCTATATATGTTTATTATTATGGTTATTTCATATGTTATTCCAATTCAAATAGTTGTTCTTTGCATATATAATTTTGTTTTTAAAAACCCTTATTTTGGAATAATGGGTTTTGTCTCCGTTGTTTTTTTAAATCTTGTGATTGCTTGAATTCTTGTTGAATCTTTTTGAAAACTTCAATAGAGTTTTGATTCACCATATATTCTTAAGGAATGATGCATTGATTGATTAGGATTCGGTTTATGCAAGATGTTGGTGTTATTTTGCTTATATTGTCAGTTTCTCGTGGTTATCGTTTGTGTTGTTGGATTTTGCCAATCGATAGTTCACATCATGATTATCAACCGTTGGATATACGGGCTTTGACTATCAACCATTCAGGAAATCAAACACTGGCAGTCAACTATTGAGATGTATTTCTCCATTGTCCCTCCCCAATTGTCGACAAATTCTTCATGTTTAGCCTTTGTATTGACTAGTTGTTATTAATAATTAGAGTTTAGTTTATTTGTTAATTTAATGTTGGTTAAGGAAGACTTGCGATGTTGCATGATGTTATAGAAATGCATTGAAACTATCTATATAGATTTGTTGAGGAAAATTATTAATTCAATCATGTGTGAGCATGTGTTGGTAATGTTTAAGAGTTTAGACATATGTATGTAACCATGTTTGGAATGCACAATGTTGCATGATGAATATTTGCACGCATATTATTTTGCGTTGCAGTAAGGTCGCAAAGGGAAAAGGATATTCAAAGTGTTGCAGATAATCTCTTAAAAACAGTAAAGGTTAGTGCAGTAAATCGATTCAGATTTAAATCGAAAATAAAGGCAACATGATACCAATTGTTGCGGATAATCTCTTCAAAATAGTAAAGGTTAGTGCAGTAAATCGAATCAGATTTAGATCGAAAATAAATACAACACACAAAGTACCGATAATAGCAACAAGAAGATGAACACAAAGTAAAAAACTCCCTGTTTAAATAACGATCAAAGCTCAGATTTGAAGAGTCCGTTCACCACTTTGGTAACACCAATGAATAAGAACCACAAGCCACAACGAAGCCCTCAAATCGAAGGCCCAGAAAACCCCAACATCTCTCGGTCGAACACAAACGAAGCCCTCTCTCACCCAATCGATCAAAGCTATACACAGTAGGTTACCACAGAAGGTAGATCGATCACAAAGACAGGGGGTATAAAGCACAAAGCAAAGAGAAAAGCTTACAAAGAATGGATGATCAAAAACCCCTAAATAGGGCATGCGCATCGACAACAAATTGGCCAAAATCAACAAGAAAAGATGCGGCCTCTCAACATGGAAAGAGGCATCGGATCAAGATGGAAACAGAGCCATGGAAGATCATCCATGAAAGGAAACCACGAAGGAAGCAATCGACCAAGCAAGGAGATACGAGAGAGATGGGGGCTAGGGTTTGGCCTAGATAGAGAGAGAGAAACACAAAGGAAATGGGCCGCACACGAGCCTTTTATATGTGGGATTATGGGCTCGGAATAGTGGGCTTCTCCCACTTGAGCAAATGGGTCGAGGCCCATTTCTCCTCTAAAGTGGGAATAGAGCTTGTGGCTCAGCTTCTAAAATGGGTTGTTTAAAAGTGGTGACAGACTTGGATTCTTTAATCCTAGGCCGATGCCTATGAAGATAAAACCCACCCGAAAAAATCGTCACAGCCTTGGACCTCTTTAGGAAACACAAAACCAACACAAAGTTTGGAAGATGAGCCCTTAACGTGGGCGAGCTACAATTATGAACTCAATAAATTAATAGGACCCAATCCATAATTTGATGGTTAATTTGAAGGATGAATGTTTAACGCGGGCAAGCTAAAACTATGAGCTTAGTAAGTAGGACTTGATCCATAAGATAAAGTTTATTGATAGAAATATATATATATATATATATGTACTTTGAGGCCTTGAGTGTCAATGTGTCATGTATAAGCCAAATTGTGTATTAAGTAGCTGAGCATGTGTATGATGTGCATGGTGCTATGAGGCATGGCATGGGTGTATGATGTGGTATAACATGGTATGGGAGCATGATGGAGAATAATATGTCAGGGATGTGTCAAATAAAAATAAGTAAATCTCCTATGATATGTCTAATAAAAATGACTTAATCCTTCTTGTTTCATTTCCTATTGTTTCCCTTTTTGTTGTGCAATATTATGAGTCACCATAGGAGGGTGTTCAATGTAAATGTTAAATTCCATCATTTCTATGTCTTTTGTTGATCTTGTTTTAGGTATTCCATATTACTCTAATAGTCTAAGGTGCCCTACTTATTTCATATATACTTGTTAGGTTTTGTGGCTCATGTTTGTTTTGTATTATTCGAAGTAAAGGGAATGCCACGGATGAGAGCAAGTCTAGTGGAGTTTGAATTTCATGGGATGGTCATGTGTATAAGGCATATCCTTACCAAAAGATCCGTAGAGGTGTTTGAGAGAAAAAGAAAGTATTTTAATTCTGTAATTAGATTTTTATGGCCCTCTATATTGGATGTATGGGCAGTTAAGCCCTAAAGAGCAATGTTAAATGAATGTTGATGTAATCAATTATTTTGGATTTATGTGATTGGTTTCATTTGAGTTTTTATATGGAAAATTTTGAATCCTCACAAGAGATGTAAGAGACGCTAGAGTCTTTGCGCCTATATATATATATATATATATATATACACAAATAGGAAGAGAGAGAGAATTAAGGGTGCCTTTGGCACAAGATGCACGGCGTACCCTTATTAGCCAATAGGAGAAAAAATTGAAGAAAAGAGAAGCAGAGCAGGGGCACACTTGCCATGGGACATGTGGTGCGCCCCTACTAGCCCGGTCCACGAGTGGGCTTGGTGGACCGAGTCCAATATAGAATCTCTCTAAAAAAATATCATGAAGTTGTGAAAAGTATCCAATCAAAATCACAATCAAGCCTAGCTAAATTACTTTAATTTGGGATGCTAAAAATATGAGAAGAATAACTGAATAGGTCTTGGAATAAAAGAAATTGATATTTGTGGAGGAAGACCCACACAAAAGAAAAATGTCATCCACTATAAAAACTACTTCCCCAAGTTCAAAGTGCCATAAACCAACTCTTATTCATAAAAAAGAGACCCTCACGGCCACATATATATAGAATTATAAATATGTAATGATCGATGTTGTATGGTTGAGAATATGCTATTATTTGTTAAGCTTTCTCCTTAATTTAGTGCATGGTTCAATAGCTTAGCAGAGACCCTTATCTCTTCCTTCAACAAATTAAGAAGAGAATTCATTAAGACATTCATCATTAATTTCTATTGAAAAAAAATGCTACATATTTCTTAGTATTCATCAAGTAAAGAAACATTTCGTCAATATATAGAATATTTCAAAAATAATATATTAGAAATTCAAAATTCACATGAAAACATGTTAGTCAATACAATGCTTTTAAGGAATAAGATCAGTATATTTGCAAAAATCCCTTAACTTAAAGCGAGTATGGTTACCTAACAAACAAACCACACAAGAATCTTTTAACAAGATGAAGTACTCTGAAAAGATTGCGAAACAAACCCTAACTCAAGAAGAAATGGATGCAAAAAGCAAAGAGTCTTAAAACCTTATTCAGTCAGGTTGGAAAAATCTCCACATTTAATAAAATTTTAATTTTTTATTTTATATTATGAACAAAAAAATATATTTTTTTTAATTTTACAGTGAGATTTTTAATATCTTTTATTTTCTATTGCCGTACAAATCCAATTACTTAGGTGTTGTTAAAGAGAAAGTTTATAATTGGAAATTGAATTCTAATGAAATAGTTATTTGTGTGGGCTTAACAAAATTCTTCTATGACGTTTGAAATTTGATAAATCTCACAAGAAAATATTAGGTAAAGTCATAAAAAAAAAAAAAGAAGTTAAAATTTAAACGGATAATTTAAAATAAAGTAGATAAAAATAAATAATTTAAAAATAAAATTTACTTTATTAAGTATCTTTATATATATAAAAATAGGATAGTTTGACAAAGAGTTTTTCCTCCCAAAACTTGCATTAATTACTGTAAAATTAATAATTAATTTTTCAATACATGAGTTTTTCAATGTTAATTATGAATTTTTTAATGCATTATTTTGTGTATATTAAATATTTAATTAATATACACATAATAAAGTAAGATAGTTTGCAAAAGAATTTCTCCCCCAAAACTTACATTAATAATAATTAAATTATCTTTTTCTTTATATTATTATTATTGTTATTATTATTATTACTATTACTATTATTATAAAAGTAGAATAGTTTGCAAAAAAAAAAAAAATCCCAAAACTTGCATTAATAATAATTAAATTAGTATTACTAAAAGTAGTAGTAATTAATAATTACTATAAAATTAATAATAAAATTTTCAATACATGAGTTTTTCAATGCTAATTATGGTTTTTCAATGCATTATTATATGTATATTAAATATTTAGTTAGTAAATAGTTTGTTGTGTACACAATTAAATAGATAAATATACATATGCACGTAAGTAATTTTTAGTAATTTTTAATTTACAGAAATAAATACATACCAAGAAATTGCACAAAATGTAGACAAAATATTACTTTTATATTGATTTTTCATAGTCTTTTTGACTTACTTGCTGAAATATTACTAAAAGCCATTTATAATGTGTATATTATTTATCTACCCGTTTAAATATTTAGTTAATTAACTTTTAAGTATGAATTTTTTAATGCATTATTATATGTATATAAATATTTAGTTATTAAATAGTTTACCAAGCATTTTTTTTCCTCCGGCCAAAGTATTTTTTACCACTAAAATTTGCATTAAATTAAAGATAGTAATAATTAATAATTAAAGTAAAAAATTAAACATGGTTTCCAATACTATTTATAATATTTATTTATAACTTAATTTTAAACTCAATTAATCTTCTCATCAATTAATTAAAAATATTTATAATATTATTTTTGATTAATTCCTCAATAAATAAAAAATAAATATTATTTTTAAAAAATATGAATAGACAACTTAAACTATTAATTAACTCATAAAAAATTATTCATTTGTATAAACTAAAAATAATTTGTACTTAGTGCTTATTATTCCAAAGCAATTGGAGAATTCCTATAAAGTATTTTGAAATTTTTCACAATCAATTAAATAAAAAATTTGAATAGAAAATTTAAATTATTAATTATGTCTAGATATATAATTTCTCAATGAATTAAAAATAAATATTTTTTATAAATATTATTAATTAAAAATATTTATATAATATTATTTTTTATTAATTCCTCAATGATTAAAAAATAAATATTAATGTATGAGTTTTTCAATATTAATTAAGATTTAACATATCACATTTGCAAGACTATGGAAGAAAATTAATACATAATAAAAGAAAAATAAGTCAAAATTCATATTTTTAAAGTTTTGTTTTCACTACAAAAATTAAATTTCAATATTAGAAATTAAAATTTTCAAATAAATTTTTAATTAACATTGAAAAATCCACACTTTTTCATATTTACGAGTTTTAATTTATATTTATATTTATAATTTATAAATAAATATATAATATAATAAATAATTTTATTTTAATAATTAATCAATCATTATCTTTAATTTAATGTAAGACTAATACATAAGTTTTTTAATATTAATTAAGATTTAAGATATTATATTTTTAAGATTAATATATAAATTTTTTAATATTAATTAAAATTTAATTTTTAAATTGATTGCGATTACACTTCTCATGGATCGTACGGGTGAACACCAGTAGTTTATAAAGGTTGCTTAGCTGTAAAGTAAAACGGCATCACGTCTCATCCATGTTATAGAAAGCCGCCCGGATAAGAAACAATATGATTTGTTTTGTGGGGGCCCCCATGTAGCACTTTCAAATTCGGATTATGCTACTTGTACAGAAAAGTTTTACAGGAAGCTTTACAGAAAGAATTAAATTTTATTTTTAATTTTTTTATCTTATTTTCTTTCTGAAATCCCGCCAACGCCTTTTCACTCCCCCTCTCTCCCTCTTTCACGGCTAATACCAACTGTCCGCCATCGCCGCTTGCATTGTCCGCCATCACCGCTTGCACCGCTCGCCGTTGTCCCCACCTGGTCGCCCACACCACCGCCGTCGAACATCAGGGTCCTTTGAGTCGAAGCCCATGGGCATGGCCACACGAAACATGCCGGAGCAACCTTCGATGGCCCATCGAAGCTCCTGTCTTTGCCCAGATCCGCCTTCCACACTGTCAAGTTGGTGTCGGCATTTGGCGACTCCATCATCGGCTTCACCTTCTTCATGTTCCCTAACATTAAACGAAAAATCATCATAGAATTGTTCTCCTTATTCTAATTCTTCTTCCCTTTGATCTGCTTGAATTCTTCCCATTAATGGATTGGAACTAAAACTGGTTTGTGTACCTGGGTCTCGAACGGTTGCGCAAACAGTATAGCCACGTTGAAGAAACCTCATGACGAGCCACGAGCCGATTCACCCGGAAGCTTCAGTGACACATACGGTGGCCGACGGTGGAGAAACTTCCATGGCTAAAGGCTAGAGCTAAAGTTTGAAGGTGGGAATATTGGGAACAAAGATT
This sequence comes from Diospyros lotus, assembly GCF_014633365.1. Lineage (NCBI taxonomy): Eukaryota > Viridiplantae > Streptophyta > Magnoliopsida > Ericales > Ebenaceae > Diospyros > Diospyros lotus. The sequence continues at coordinate 7,065,063 of NW_026267104.1, read as the reverse complement.
GATAGAATTTGAGGCTGGAAATAGGGATTGTATTAGGTGAAGTGATGATTTTTCTACTATTCCTTGAGGTTGCATTATATAAACCAACAAGGAGAATGGTTCCGTTTAGAGGTGATTTACCATGTTTGTGCCCTGTGGGATTTGATCACTGGTCATGACAAATTTGCAACATCCGGATATACTTGAGGCCGAATAATGTATTTAGTCTTGAATAGGAGATTACTTAGGATTGACTCATATGAATGTTTTCCCACAAATGCTCAATGCATCCATTATTCTTCACTTTCTAGAGCAGTTGATGTAAGAATGATAGGAACATGGGAATGGCATTGCAGTTTCTCTGGAACGCAAGAACTTGATTTGCCATGTGATTGATTATGGACCCGATTTGGTGATTTTCCAATAGGGCATTCAACTGCAACTGCAATTATCGCAATTGAAACCTGAAATCATTTCACTCTTTGATTACCTTAATAATTTTTGTAACAGGGGTAACATAGATCTCCAAATTACAGGAAGTTAATTAGTTCCATTTCCTTCCCTTCTTGGGCAAATCTAGCTGCTATAACTTCTCATTTTTTGTATCTGGAGCTGTCTCCCCCTCATTCCCAGATAGAACATGAATTTTCCCTCAAAATAGAATTCATTTCCTCAACAATTTCAGTTGAGAAGTTGATGATCCACTACCTATTGTATTTTCAAGAATAAAATGCAGAAAACATTAACATGGCTCTTCCTTTAATCACAGCGGGAGCACATCATCCATTCAATTATTCTTTTGAAAAGATAACAAAAGAGCCCATTTAAGAAGACAATTGCTTAAAGCCAATTGTCAAAAACAGAAAAACAGAAAGAAAAAAAAAAGGATCATTACTTAAGCTAGCTTTTTTATTTGGTGAATGATTCAAAATCTAGGTGCCAGTGGTAGGGCTTTGGGAGGAATGGTCATCGGCAGGGGTTTCAAAGCAGTAGGGAAGTAATCCCTTCTCCCTGCAGGTGTTAATGGCTCCTTAGAACATGTCCCCCAAGCTGTACTTGAACTTGAATCCCATTCCTATCAGCTTCTTCGACGAGAACGTCACACTTGGCAAGTTTTTGTCATTCCTTTCAAACCTGAAACGGCGGTGGGTGTGGGGTGAGCGGCGCCCGGGGCGGGGTGGGGAAGGGGCGACGGCTGTACCAGGCGAGGGCCTAGGGGGGGGGGGGGGGGGGGCGCGACGGCGGTGGGAAGGGGCGAAGGCGGTGCGAGCGACGGTGGAGTGGGCGAAGACAGGCAGTGCAAGCGGTGATGGAGGACGGTGTAAGCAGCGGCGATGGGATTCAGAGGGAGAGTGGGAGAGCAGTGAAAGAGGGAGAGAGGGGGAGTGAAAAGGCGTTGGCGAGATTTCAGAAAGAAAATAAGATAAAAAAATTAAAAATAAAATTTAATTCTTTCTGTAAAGCTTCCAGTAAAACTTTTCTGTACAAGTAGCATGATCCCTTTCAAAATGATAGTGCCACTGTTATGCTGTGATATGATGTCAATAATTTCCTGCTACCTCTCACTCATTCAGAGCCATCGGTCCAGCGGCCAAAGAGCAAACCACCAAACTTCTCTCACTGACCTGATGTTTTTAAAGAAAGAGTTAAATTTCCAGCCAACTTTCGAGCAACTCAAAATCAAGGGGGAACCTCAAAGTTTTTTCTTCACAAATTCAATTCTAATTTCTGACCAACAAACAAACAATATATCCAATCCAACCTAAATTTTCTTATATTAGATTTTGTATTGTCTTCACTTCTAATTTTCTTAATTATCAGTTGACTGATGGTATGTATTTCACTTCTATCTCTGTATATATATATATATATCTATATATAATTATTGCCAAACTCTTAATTTGTTGGTGGATTTTGTGTTGAGATGGTAGTAATCAACTAGGTGAGGGCACTCACCAAAAAAATAAAATAGTCGTAGCAGATTGAGAAATAATATGAACTTAGTAGGAAAACGTGCAGACTATTTATTTAGGCATAAAGATAATAATTATGACAGCATTGAAAATAAAATACGAAGATACAAAAGACGTACTACGTCTTCATAATTTTATTGAAACACATTACAACTTAAAGATACTAAAGAAGGCAAGATCGATCAAAGTAGTCCCCTCACTTTTGAGCAACTCCATTATTTGAGAAGGAATTTCTTCAACCAATAAGCCGAGTCTTTGGGATATCTCTTTTGGTTATCTTTATAATCAACGTAATTAAGGCCAAATCTCAAGGTGTATCCAGCGCTCCATTCATATGTGTCGAGATAAGACCATGCAAAGAAACCTTTCACGTCGACGCCCGAACTGCGAAAAATTCACATCAAGGAATATGGTTTAATGATACTTAGTCCTCCATTAAACCCACAAATTGCAAGCTTTTCCTTGACCTAAAGCAAACTTCATATCGAGATGTGAAAGTTGTTAGGAAGGAGAATGAACTCACTAAATAGCTTGAAGAACGGCTGAAAGATGTTCGCGGTAGAATTCTATCCTATGTGGGTCTTTGATCGCTTGTGCGACTGTTTGATTATCGAAATCACCTATCCCTGAGGAAATTAATCCAAAAACAAGTACAATTAATTACCAAAAATAGATTAACTTCAATGTTAAGCTGCTTTGTATCGTTAATGTTTTTATTTTTATTTTTAAAAAAACTAACTTCTATTTGAAAAGGCGATCATGTGGTAGAAGTATTCAATTATCCTACCATTCTCAGTAATGTAAATGGTTGGGTTCTGGTATTTTTCCTTCCCATAGATCAAAAGATCTTTAAGTCCACTTGGAACTGAGAAGAAGCTGCCTACTCCAGTCTGTAAATGAGATATACATCGAATTAATATCTTGGTTAAATAAAAATAAACAAGAAAAAATAATAAATTGTTAATTCCAGTACTTACTGGTTTACCAATGGAGACTCCATTTTTAGCAGCTGCAAGAGAGATAATTAAACTTTAGCCAAAATAACAAGTAGGCATTTCTTTGTCATGAGTAATGGCATTTATGTAGGAACGTACTTGTAAGTGTGACTCGATTATCCGTTAAGGAGCTGATGTTAACTTTGTTGGGAGTAGGGTTATGAGCCGCATAATTTGCAGTGTAGTAATTTAGTCCAATAAAGTCATAAGACCCTTTCACCAGCTTAGATTCAGCCAAAGTGAACTTTGGTAATCGATTTGCTACAAGGGCACGCATGATTCGCGGGTATTCTCCATATACCAATGGGTGAAGGAACCTGTCCAAAAGATATATTCGGAGGTACATAACAATTTAAATGCCTCTTTAATATCAAAATGTCCTTATACAAAAGTTTCACAATATTATAGTAAACGATTACTCACCATCCATACATAAAATCAAGTGCACGATAAGCGGCTCTTTTATCTAGTATAGAATTGGAGTAAGGGAGCATCCACTGAGACACAAGGGTGATCCCTATTTGGCCCTTTTGAGTTGCCTGCATATTAATTAATTAATGTCACATAGGGTAAGCTCATAACCAAATTAATTAGAACAAGTATCATGTGTTGTTTAATTTACAGCAATGGTAAATATCTCTTGCAAATCACCTGGTATTTTTCCTTGTACAATTTCACTGCTTTCGCATGGGCGAGAATCAAATGGTGGCCAGCAATGTAAGGCTCTGATGAAGTATTTTCGGAAGTGGTAGCCGCACGTTCCCTTCTTGTCTCTCTGGATGTACCTGCAATGGAGACGGGGCTTGCTCCCCCGGTCGATCTCCGATGATTAAGTTAGTCCTTTGATCTAGGGTTCCTTGTTCCTTTTAAACTATGCTAATTGATGGAAAGATAAGGAGAATCCCCCACCTTCTTCGCTTACCTTTTCTCGGGATAGGGATCATGAGGGATCTTCGGGATCTTCCTCCCACCTTCTTCGGGACTTTCCCCATAAAGGTTTCGCGATAGCCTCCGTCTCCGAGGAGTTCGGGATAACTGTTGCCTCCGTGATCTTCGGTGGGATAGCCTGTTCCTGAGATCTCGGGGGTTTCTCTATTGAGTGCTTATCTGATTGACGTGGCAATGCTTGCCTGCTATGTATCTTTTGACCGCTATTAGGTATTCGTCTTGACGTAATTATGGGACCGAGGGCGCTCTCCTCATCACTGGCCCCCCTGCTCCTTGAGCTCTTCGGCTTGAAGGGCCCGAGGAGTAGTAAGGCCCCTGAGGTTCTTCACTTTAACTCCCTCTCTTTTCTTTTTTTTTTTTTTTTTTTTTTTGCGCGTCTGACAGACGCGAAAATCAATCGGTTTTGACGGCGGTATCCCTTCCCTATGCGCTGTCCGAGGCCTTTTCGTCTTTCGAGCTCTGTCAGTGCGGGGTGATCAATGCTCATTATTGCTCGTCCTTTGGTCTCTTGTTCCCGCAGTTTGGTCTTTTAAAATGGGAACCCTTCAGTCCCTCTACTTCTCTTTCCGTGCGACTTTCCTTCAGTCTTAGCCTTTCTTGTGCCCGCAAGCATTTTCCTCCTCTTTCGCCTCTCTTTCTTCTAGCTTTTTGCCATGGCGATAATCGGTTCTGGGAGGTTTAATCCCGCTGGTGCAGAGCTTATTGAGTGGGAAAAACATCCTGCTGCGTCGATTCCATGTCAATGGATGAGCCAAGCGGAATGTCAACAGTTTAGAGAAAAGTACAACGTCCCCGAAGAGTGGGAGGTAGAGTTCAACAGTCATCTACGAGCATGTCATCCCGTCGCCGGCCGCCTGTGCATTTATAAGTGTGCTTTTGACAGGGGCTTTCGGCTCCCTCCCCGGAGGAGAGTGATGACCTTACTTCAACATCTTACTATCGCTCCCGCCCAACTGTCTCCCTTCGGATGGCGATACCTGATGGGGTTCCTCCTTATTTGTCATTCTGGCAAAATTGAGCCAACTGGAGACCTCTTCGACTATTTCTTCACGACCAACCGCGACCCCGGAGGGTGGATCTCCATCTCCCCTCGGATCGTGAAAGATAGCCGTCTTCTCGCCTGCAAGGGATACTCTAATCTTGAGATTTCTGCTTCGACTCTCATGCAATCCGGCGGGTCGAAAGATTCTGATGATTGGAAGGAGCGTTTTGTCTTCGTCCGCCCCAGGCCATCCGGTTCTTCTCAAGAAATCTGGTCTGTCAGTAATGAGTGGACTCTGGACACTAAGCACAAGCGTCCGAGTGTCGAGGCCATTGAAGATTTCGCCTGCCGACTTATGAAGAACAGTCGGAACTGGGAAGAAGGATGGCTCTCCAATCCCAGCCTTTCCCAAGCGGGTCTGGACGGCGAGAACTGTGAGCTCTTTTTCCTTCATCCTTTTCTTTTACTCTCTCTTTTTCCTTTGTCTGTATTTGATTTTCGTTGTTATCTCTTTCTTAGATGAAGAGGTCTGGGAAATATCTTATTCTGCTGTCGCCAAAGGAATGATATTGGACTTCCCCGGGAGTAAAGGCCCTTCGGCACCTTCCGGCAACCAGAGGGTGTTGGAGAGGACTGCGCCTTCCGAGCGAATTCCAAAGAGCAAGAAGAGTAACAAGAAGAACTCGTTACCGTCCAGGTCGCGAAGGGCGGTGGAGGAAGACCCCGGGACCTTCCAAGAGGCTTCCCAGGGGAACATTGCTGGGGGTTCGGGGGACCCCTCTTCCCGTTCGGGGGACCCGTCTTCCCCGCTTCTCCTTTCTCAAACCAGAGGCTCTCCGACCGCGCGGCGAGAAGCCTCCACCATGCCTGCGCGCTTGCCGATCTCTCCCGAAGACGATTCGGCGACCATCGCTCAGGTGCTTGTTGTAGCTCGCACAGAGGCCCAGAAAAGGCAAACCATGGCAGGTACGGAGTCCAGTGCTACGCCTCCCAGCATCCCTATCAGTTCGATTTTTAAACGAATTTTAACGCCATTGGCACCAGCGGGGCGTTCGGAGCTGACGGGAGAGGCTTCGCTGGAGGAGGCTTCGGTGTTGTCGGCGAAGGAGATTTTAGCGCGCCGGACGAAGCGTCGCAGGATGGAAGCCACTTCCCCAGCTGCTGCTCCCTCCGAGCCTTCGGCTCCTGAAGCCACCAATGCCCCTTCAACGGCTTTAGTCTTACCGGAGGCTCTACGAACTCCGAACGAAATCGACTATTGCGCTGAAATTCTAAGGGTGCGATCGTATTCCTTCTTCTTTTGATTTTTCGCTTTTTCTGTGCGAGTAGGTCTTGATCTATACTCTGTTTTTACTTCCTCAGAACCTTACGGAGTTCCAAGGTCTCGTCTCTCGACGAGAGTCCGAACTTCAAACTCGGATCGCCTCCCTGGAGTCTGAAGTGGAAAGGCTTCGAGGGTTGGAATCTCTTTCTTCCCAATTGTCGGGTCTCGAGCACCGGGTTCATATTTTAACCAAGTCTGTGGAGCTGGCGCAAGAAGATGCCCGACTTGCCAACGAAGCCGAAGCTCAAGCTCGGGAGGATTTGGAGTTGGTCCAGAAGAACATGCTTGAGGCTAATCAGGCTAATTCCCGACTTGGGGAGGAGCTGGATTCCACTAAGGTTGTTAATCGCCAGCTTCAGGAGGATATAAAAAGACTCACTCTAGAGCTGAAGGAGGCCAAGAAGGGACAGGTCGAAGCGTTGGAGTCTTATTCCCGGTGCAAAGAAGACCTTCGTACCGCTCATGCCCAACTTCAATCTGCCCTCAAGGATGCCCAAGTGGCTTTTCAGAATGGTCGAGAGGATTTCCGAAGCTCTGAAGCTTATGCCGCGGAGTTAGAAGGAGTTCTTCGGGGTGGGTTTGAGCATATGAGAAAACTCGTCAAAGAGCGCTTCCCGAACTTGGATGTAGACTCCATCCCCTTTGATGTTGTCGCCGCCTTGTCTTCTTTAGAGTAGTCATTTGTATTAAAACCTGTTGTCGTAATAATAAAAGTGTTTAGATTTTTCACACAATTTTCTTTTGAAAGACAAGAAAAAGAAGGCCGCTTGGGATCAGGCTTGATTCTTCCTCTTTTTTTTTTTTTTTTTTTTTTTTTACCCTTCCTGCTCATCGCAAGACTTGGTCTTCGTCGCTTGCTCAAAAGGGTTCGGCTCCGGCCCCCCAAGGATCGCGCCTGATCCTCGCAATCTTAAACCTTTCGAGGATTCGGGACCCTCCAAGGATCACATCTGATCTTTTGCATCTTTTGCTTTGGCCGGAGGTTCGGGCCTCCTAGGATCATATTTGATCCTTTGTTCTTGTCGGGATCATGTTTGATCCTTTGTTTTTGTCGGGGGTTCGGGCCCCCCGAGGATCATATTTGATCCTTTGTTTTTGTCGGGGGTTCGGGCCCCCCGAGGATCATATTTGATCCTTTGTTTTTGTCGGGGGTTCGGGCCCCCCGAGGATCATATTTGATCCTTTGTTTCTGTCGGGGGTTCGGGCCCCCCGAGGATCATATTTGATCCTTTGTTATAGTTGAGGGGTCTAGCCCCGTTGAAGGTATGTCGATTCTTTCGCTTCGCGCTGATGTGCCTTCCCAGGTCTTTGGAAATGATGAGTTTTTACGCATAGGAGAAAAATGAATTTATTCCTGGATAGCATACGCAAAGCCATAAAAAGAAAAGATGCCAAGACATATAATGTAGAATTATTACTAACAGATCATATGAATATAATAAAGAGCTATCACTGATAGAACTTCCTCAGGTTCTGCACGTTCCATGCGTTTTTCACCGGTGCCCCTTCGAGGGTCTGTAGTTTGTATGCCCCCGGGCTGAGGACTTCTGTTACTTTGTAAGGACCTTCCCAATTTGGTGTTAACTTATCTGTTTCTCGGGCTCCCTGAACGTTTGCTCGCCTTAGTACCAAATCTCCTGGCAGAAAGTTTCGTGCTCTTACTCGTCGATTGTAGTATCTCTCTATGCGCTGATTATAAGCAGCTTGTCGAATCTTCGCCTGGTCACGAAATTCATCAAGGAAATCTAGGTTGTCCCTCAAACTCTGCTCATTGGATTCAGGGTCGAATAGCTCTACTCGTAGCGTAGGTACTCCAATTTCAACTGGGATTAATGCTTCCGAGCCATAGCATAGACTGAAAGGAGTCTCTCCCGTGGAGTCCTTCGCCGTAGTTCGGTAAGACCACAGAATGCTCGACAGTTCTTCTACCCAGCTACCTTTCGCCTTATCTACTCTTGTTTTTAAACCCCGCAACATAGTTCTGTTAGCGAGTTCGATTTGGCCATTAGCTTGGGGGTGAGCTACCGAGGTGAATTGTTGCTTGATTCCCAACTCCTGGCACCATTCCCGAACGGACCGGTCAGAAAATTGAGTGCCGTTGTCTGAGATCAGCACCCGAGGAACTCCGAAGCGACAGACTACGTGTTTCCATAGGAATTGTTTCACCCGCCGAGAAGTAATAGAGGCCACTGCTTCAGCTTCAACCCACTTTGTGAAGTAATCGATAGCAGCCATGATATACTTGACCTGTCCAGCTGCTGGGGGAAAAGGTCCCAGGATGTCTATACCCCATTGGGCAAAGGGGCATGGTGTGGCGAGATGAGTTAGCGCGACTGCCGGCACATGGACCAAGTTAGACGTTTTCTGGCACCGGTCGCAAGTCCTAACTAGCTGCTCGGAATCTCGTACCATCGTTGGCCAATAATACCCCTGTCGCAGGGCCTTTTGACTAAGCGCCCGAGCCCCGATGTGGTTTCCACATATTCCTTCATGAATCTCCCGTAGGATGTAGTCTGCTTCGCGGGGTCGGATACACTTGAGCAGCGGTTGTGAAAAAGACCTTCTGTATAATTCCCCCCCGACTAACACGAAATTTCGGGCTTTTCGTTTGACCTCCCGTGCCTCCGAGTCGTCTTCGGGGAGCTTTTCCTCTCTTAAATATGACAACATGGGGTCCATCCAGCTGGGCTCGTCATCGATACAAAATTGGTCTGCGGCTTCTTCGATACTCTTTTGCGGGAGAGATTCGATCCGAATTTCCCGAGAGCTTGTAGGGAAAGAGGAAGAGGCGATTCGGGACAGCAAGTCCGCCTCTGTGTTCATGGCTCGAGGGACGTATTCCACCTTTACGTGTTGGAAACGCGCCATCAGCTCTTTGGCTAGGGTCAAGTATTGCGCCATGTGACTTTCTCGGGCTTCATATTCTCCATTCACCTGCTGCACCACTAAGTTAGAATCTGAACTCACCTCAACGTTTTGAGCTCCCAATTGTTCAGCCAACCTCAGCCCAGCTAATAAGGCCTCATATTCTGCTTCGTTGTTAGATGCTCGGAATTCAAAATGCAATGCATAAGGCCATATTTGCCCTTCGGGACTCTTTATCATTAATCCTGCTCCACCCCCGCCCGAGGTCGAGCTTCCGTCTACCGCCACTGACCATGGTTTCTGGCTTTCCTCGGGACCTTCGGGAGCTCCTATCCCTTCGGCGATGAAGTCTGCTAGCGACTGCGCCTTAATGGCCGGTCGCGGCCTATACTCGATGTCGAAGGCGGTGAGCTCTACTGCCCACTTCAACATCCGGCCTGAAAGCTCCGGCTTGCTAAGAACCTGCTTCAAGGGTTGGTTAGTAAGCACTATAATCGTATGAGCTTGAAAGTAGGGTCGGAGTTTCCTCGCCGATGTTATTAAGGCGAACGCCAGTTTTTCCATAGGAAGATACCGAACCTCGGCTCCCGATAATCGTTTACTCGCATAATAAACGGGCCTCTGGATCCTGTTTTCTTCTCGAATCAATACCGAACTTACAGCCTCATTGGCCACCGCCAGATATATGTATAATGGTTCTCCGGGCTTCGGTTTGGTAAGAACCGGAGGCGTGGCTAGGTGCTCCTTAAGCTTTTCGAAAGCTCGCTGGCATTCAGAATTCCATTCGAAGTTGTTTGCTTTCGATAAGACCTTGTAGAAAGGAAGGCCTTTTTCTGCCAAACGAGAAAGGAATCTGCCCAAGGCTGTCATCCTACCCGTAAGGCTCTGTACCTCTTTCACATTCCTCGGGGCCGGCATATCCATGATAGCTTTGACCTTCGCAGGGTTTACCTCGATCCCTCGGTGGTGTACTATGTAGCCTAGGAACTTTCCTGCAGAAACGCCGAAAGCACATTTGACAGGATTAAGTTTCATATGGAACTTACGAAGGGTTTTGAAGCATTCTTCCAGGTCCTCCGGATGACATTCGGCTACCATACTTTTTACCAGCATGTCGTCGACGTAAGCCTCCATATTTCTCCCGAGTTGTTGGTGAAAAAGCTTATTTACCAGGCGCTGGTAAGTAGCTCCTGCGTTCTTTAATCCGAAAGGCATTACGGTGTAGCAGTAGGTTGCCTTGTTGGTGATGAATGCTGTTTTCTCCTGGTCCTCCGGATGCAATGGAATCTGGTGATATCCCTGGAAAGCATCTAGGAAACTCATGAGCGAACATCCAGCAGTTCCATCAATTAGGGCGTCAATCCTCGGGAGTGGGTAGCTATCTTTTGGGCAGGCTTTGTTAAGATCGGTGAAATCGATGCAAAGTCTCCACTTGCTCTGCCCTTTGGGAACCAGCACAACATTCGCTAGCCAATCTGGATAATCCACCTCCCGAATGTGGCGCGCAGCTGCTAACTTTGCGATCTCCTCCTCGATCGCCCTTGCCCTATCAGGAGCGAAGCTTCGTTTTTTCTGCCTGACAGGCTGAAAGCCTGATCGGACCCCCAGCCTGTGCGTCATTACCTCTGGATTTACTCCTGGCATATCCCGGGCTGTCCACGCGAAGATATCTGCATATTGTCTAAGGAGTGATATTATTTGACTCCTTAGCGGATCTTTTAACTCCATACTTACCCTTACACATCGACTTGGGCAATTTTCTTCCAGAGGTACTTCTTCTAATTCATCCACCGGCTCCGCTGTTTTGGGATCTTCATGTCCTTCTAGTAGAAAACTGACCTCCTTCGGGGGGTCAGCATCCTTCTGCAACCCTGCTTCTTTACTCTTCGCCATGCCTATAGAGGCCATGTAACATTCACGGGCTAAGCGCAAATCTCCCCGCACTTCGCCCGTCCCCCTATCCGTGGGAAACTTCATCATCATATGGTACGTGCTTGGGATGGCTCGAAGGGCATTGAGACCCGATCTTCCCAGAATCATGTTGTAAGCCGAAGGCACGTCTGCTACCAGGATATCTAGCATAACACGAGAAGTTCGGGAACCTCTCCCTACCGTCATCGGGAGTTGAATAATCCCTTCTGAATATACGGCTTCACCATCAAATCCCACCAAAGGGACCCTCGCTGCCCTTAGCTGTGTCATTTCATACCCCATGCCTAAGAAGGCTTGCCGATACAAGATTTCTGAAGAGCTTCCGGGATCCACAAGGATCCGCCGAAGTTCCCACTTCCCGAGTTCAGCTGTTATTACCAGTGGGTCATTTTGAGTCGGGTACCCCGGGAGGTCGCTATCTGAAAAAGAGATTGGATCCACGTTCCTCGATCTTTTCAGCCGGGTCGTATTACTTTTTTCGTCCTTCATGACTGGGACCTCCCCCGCCGCGAGTGTGTGGAATATCGGAGGCTGAGGATGATCATCTTCTCTTCGATGTGATCTCTCCCGCTGGGCCCGATTTCGATCCTCCGCGCGGTCTCTCTTGGGGGGGCTTCTTGATCGCGACCGTCGATCTTTTCTCCCCTGAGAATCACCTGTTTTTGCCACGTAGCTTCTCAGAAAACCCCGATTGATAAGTTCCTGAATCTCCTCCTTTAACTGGTGACACTCTTCCGTGTCATGACCATGATCTCGGTGGAATCGGCAATATTTACTTCTGTTCCTTTTGTCAGATGGTGCCTTCATCGGTCGAGGCTTTTTCAAGTAATCTTTTCCCTCAATAGTAGCGAGGATTTCTGCCCTCGGGGCGTTCAGAGGAGTGAAACCCGCCGAATCCCACCGAGGGCGATGCTTTTCTCTTCGGTCGTCACTCCTCCTTTCCTCGGGATGTTTCTTTTTATCCTTCTTCTCCACATGCTCCGCCCTCTTAGCCTGCATGACCTCTTCGGCATTTATGTACTTCGTGGCCCGGCCCAATATGTCCGTGAACGCGCTGGGAGGCGTCTTGGCTAATGATTGGGCGAAAGGGCCGGGCCTCAGGGCGTTCTGGAATGCCACCATAGCAACATTGTGGTCAAAGTTCTCGATGCTCAGGGCTTCCATATTAAATCGTGAAACGAAATCCTTCAAGGGCTCTCCTTGGTTCTGCTTCATACTCACCAAGGCCATGGTGGACCTTCGGTGTCTTCGGAGAGGTGCAAAATGCGCCAGAAAGCTGCTCCGGAGTTGCGCAAAGCTTATGATGGAATGATGAGCCAGGTTTGAGTACCACGCCCGTGCGTGCCCCTCCAGAGTGGCCAAGAAAACTCTACACCACATCGCGTCTGAGGCGTCCTGTACCATCATATGCGAGGTAAAGAGATCCAGGTGATCCATCGGGTCGGTGGTCCCTGCGTAGGGCTTAATGGCCGGGATACGGAGACGTTCTGGTGGTATGGCCGCCATGATTTCTGGGCCAAGGGGCTGATTTATCCTTGGACCCTGAGCCTCTCCGGTCCTTGGCTTTAGGGCGGCCATCTCCTCCTCCAACTGCCGCAGTCTTCTTTCCTGCCGCTGCTGCACAAACGACAAGTCAAGAGACTCGGCCGCCTCGCCGTCATCTGGCCCTGGCCTCTGCGGATTCTCGTCCCGTCGATAAGATTCCTCTTCTCTTGGGGGCTCGCGCCTTTCCTCCGCCCGAGAGTGCTGGGCTTGCTGATGCTGGCCATCTAGAAAACCCATGAGTAACTCCGTCAATCGTTGTACTTGACCCTCCAGAAGTGCTATCCGATCAGGAGGAGGCGGAGGGCCCTCCGGACTCCGAGCCCTCCCCGGCGGGCTTCGGGGAAGGTTCTGCTGACTCGGTTCCGGAACGGGGTTGCTCCCCACGGCCCTAGACGGCTGTCTTCTGGTCGCCATTCACGGTTGAGAAGATTGTCTGCTGCGCTGGAAAGACAGAAGAGAAGAATGTCGGCCCCACGGTGGGCGCCAATTGATGAAGTATTTTCGGAAGTGGTAGCCGCACGTTCCCTTCTTGTCTCTCTGGATGTACCTGCAATGGAGACGGGGCTTGCTCCCCCGGTCGATCTCCGATGATTAAGTTAGTCCTTTGATCTAGGGTTCCTTGTTCCTTTTAAACTATGCTAATTGATGGAAAGATAAGGAGAATCCCCCACCTTCTTCGCTTACCTTTTCTCGGGATAGGGATCATGAGGGATCTTCGGGATCTTCCTCCCACCTTCTTCGGGACTTTCCCCATAAAGGTTTCGCGATAGCCTCCGTCTCCGAGGAGTTCGGGATAACTGTTGCCTCCGTGATCTTCGGTGGGATAGCCTGTTCCTGAGATCTCGGGGGTTTCTCTATTGAGTGCTTATCTGATTGACGTGGCAATGCTTGCCTGCTATGTATCTTTTGACCGCTATTAGGTATTCGTCTTGACGTAATTATGGGACCGAGGGCGCTCTCCTCATCAGGCTCCGTTGCAGAATTCCCAGCTGGGCAATTATTGTTTTTATATGCCGAGCATCTTCCAGGTGCAAATCCACCCAAGTCATAACCATTTCCAATGAAAACATAGGGCTCGTTAAAAGTGATCCAGTGTTTTATTCTGTCGCCAAATTCTTTGAAGCAAAGCTCAGCAAAATCTTGATAGTCATCCCTGCATGTCCATAACAAAATTATATATTTTTATGTACATACCCATTCAAACTCATATATAAAAGCATCTCATTTTTCTTTCTCTTTTATTTTTATTTTTTTATTTTGCTTCTACGGCAAAACCGCCTATTTTAGACATAATCTTTAAGAAAAAAACTAACTTTTACTTAGTTTTGCGAAGTGTTTACTTACAAAAATTTGGGGCTTAAAAAGCCACCATACTCATCCTCTAGTACTTGTGGAAGATCCCAATGGAAGATTGTGACAAAAGGTTGTACACCTGCATGTTCATTCCAGCAATTGAGGTAACAAAAAAGAAAAAAAAAATTAAAAACAACACAACCTTGAATGGCTTGTTTCTAAGTTTTAGAAATTATTCTACTCCAAAGAATAATAAAAATCAGAACAATTATTTTGATTCACCAAATTTAAGATTGTTATTCTTTATATATGTATATAAAGAGGAAGAGTCAGAGAATTATAACCTTTTGCGAGGAGTTCGTTGATCACGTTATTATAGAAGGCAATTCCTTCTTTGTTTACTCCTCCACTTAGCTTTCCACCTGAGGAATAATTAATTTTCAAAAACATAAAAAGAGATGGAAACATTTAAGGAAATTAATCACCTTAATTATGAGAACATTCAATTTATATGAGAAATTATGGATGTGCAACAAGACCCTTTGAGAGATTTTGATCACTAAAAAGATCAACTAGTCCATTTGACCTTTTAAGTTTCCTCTTTTTTCTAAAAAGAAAAAATTAAATAACTTACCAGGTAATACTCGAGGCCATGAGATAGAGAGTCTGAAAGCATCCAATCCCATTCCATTCATGAATTGAATGTCTTCCTGTAACAGTTTCATACTCAAATCACTATGGCCATTCACTCACTGTTCACGGTTAATTTACTTAATTAATCTTACTCTGCCCTTGTATAATTTATAAAGAAATATTATTCCAATGAATGTGCATTATTTTCAGGCCACTGTAATTAAGTTCACAAGAAAAATAGTAGATACCTTGTAACGATGATAGAAGTCATCAGCCACGTCTCCATTGCTACCATCATCTATTTTTGCTGCATTGTCGTTGTACGTATTTTGAAGCTGTCAGCATAATGTATATTTCTTGTGCATGTATATAAATGTTTTATACTAGGAAACAAATTATATAATCTTCCTTTTCTTTTTTTCTATCACATACATTTATATTATCAATATGACTTTTAAAGCTCAATTGATATTATGAATATTGTTACATATGATCTCTTACTGATGTATGATTATATTCTGGATGAAATACTTCTATATATCCTACATTTTTGTGTCTCTCTGGAAGAAATAATTATTTAGAGAGAGAGAGAGAGAGAGAGAGAGACAAGGGTATTTGTGAGAGAAGGTGTCCCATATGCTTTTGCCTCTTCCACCTTCATTCACGGCGCCTTCATACTGAAAATCACAAGGAATCAAGCACATTAGACAAAGCACGTATACAAATGTGAACGTTGAAGTCTATATATATATATATATATATTTGTATAAGCACAATATGCAAGTTTGCTAGAGAAAGTACTGTACTTGGTAGGCAGCTGAAGAAGCGCCGAAAACAAAACCTTTGGGGAAGCTGGTGCGGTTGAAATCGGCCCTCACGGTCTCAAACTGAGCCAATGTGTTGGCCAAGACGATGAAACCCAGAAGAAGATATCCAACTTGCATCGCCATGGCAGCCAGATCGATAAATCGAGTTAATTGTGGTTTCAAGGTTCTCCTCGCCGGCCCTTTATATAGAGATTCATGGAAAGTGCAGTAGTACTGTAGCAATCTAGCCAATTAATCATGCATGCACTGTGCAGAGAGAAATATATTGCTTTTCTTGGGAGATCGAGCATATCTCCATGATTGATTTCTTCGGAGTAGAGCCATGCATAATGCATTCCACGTGAATCCACCTGAGGCATTTGTTTAATATTAATTTACTATATATGCCGCGTCTCCATGAGTGCAGCAGTTATGATTAATTTCTTGTAACCAGTAATTTAAAGCTTCAGGGTGGTGAAGAAAAATAGCTTCTTGCTGCAGCCTCCATCCTTCACTTTCTAAAAATAGTAATAACAAACGAATAAAGCTTTCAGCGTTTCATGCCAAAAACGTATAACGAGTGTGCAGGCCCAAAAATGAATATATCAGAAATTAGAAATAAAAATAGAAATGGGGACACACGGCGGACCCAACTCTTTAAGTCATGTATGCCATCACATTAGGCTCCAAAATTATAAGGCCCTAAATTTTAAAAATTTGTAATATATATATATATATATTTAATAATTAATATTTTATTAAAAAAATTAAATACAAAACATTATAAATTTTTTTTTTTAACTTTCCTTCATCTTTTTTCAATTTTTAACTGTTGATGTGGTGTTCCCAAATCTCATAAAATCTACATATTTATAGAATAAAAAGTTACTCATTATTAGTGAATTTTATATTTTTAATGTTATTAGTTTAATGTTTTGTTTTGTTTCTTTCTATAAGAAAATCATGAATGTATAGATTTTTACTTGTACTGAACTTTTTAAAGTTTCAAAAAAAATTAGTTTTATTTTTCTTTATTTATTGTTGTAAGTTGTTTGGCTTTTTTTTCTTATCTCTAAGATATTATATTTTAGTTAAAAATTTATTATCATTAAGAGATTATTATATTTTATAATTGATTGAATTTTAATTTTTTTTATTTAATAAAATATTTGTGTAAAAAAGTATATTATTTATTTTTTATTAAAAAAATTAATACTCGAAGATCTCAACAAATTCTTTTGCCTAAACCCCCAACTCTACTGGGCTGACACTAGGTCCAAAGAATCTAATCTACTGCCACGGCTACTTCAAATCTCAAAATAATCTCATGATCTAAACTGGTCACATTTATTCTTTTATCTCCGTTGAGTTTATCTAGAATGGACATGCAAGAAGGGAGGTGTTTGGGGAAGGGTTATGCCCCCTCTCACTTTGTCTAGACAAAGACTTTATGTTATTCAACATAAATAACAAAATATTTTTGCTATATAGGCATACACAATTAATTAAAATATAATAAATATATTTTATTATATGCATAATGCATTGCACGTGAATCCACCAGAGGCATTTGTTTAATATTAATTTACTATATATGCCGCGTCTCCATGAGTGCAGCAGTAATGATTAATTTCTTGTAACCAGTAATTTAAAGCCTCAGGGTGGTGAAGAAAAATAGCTTCTTGCTGCAGCCTCCATCCTCCACTTTCTAAAAATAGTAATAACAAACGAATAAAGCTTTCACCGTTTCATGCCAAAAACGTATAACGAGTGTGCAGGCCCAAAAATGAATATATCAGAAATTAGAAATAAAAATAGAAATGGGGACACACGGCGGACCCAACTCTTTAAGTCATGTATGCCATCACATTAGGCTCCAAAATTATAAGGCCCTAAATTTTAAAAATTTGTAATATATATATATATATATTTAATAATTAATATTTTATTAAAAAAATTAAATACAAAACATTATAAATTTTTTTTTTTAACTTTCCTTCATCTTTTTTCAATTTTTAACTGTTGATGTGGTGTTCCCAAATCTCATAAAATCTACATATTTATAGAATAAAAAGTTACTCATTATTAGTGAATTTTATATTTTTAATGTTATTAGTTTAATGTTTTGTTTTGTTTCTTTCTATAAGAAAATCATGAATGTATAGATTTTTACTTGTACTGAACTTTTTAAAGTTTCAAAAAAAATTAGTTTTATTTTTCTTTATTTATTGTTGTAAGTTGTTTGGCTTTTTTTTCTTATCTCTAAGATATTATATTTTAGTTAAAAATTTATTATCATTAAGAGATTATTATATTTTATAATTGATTGAATTTTAATTTTTTTTATTTAATAAAATATTTGTGTAAAAAAGTATATTATTTATTTTTTATTAAAAAAATTAATACTCGAAGATCTCAACAAATTCTTTTGCCTAAACCCCCAACTCTACTGGGCTGACACTAGGTCCAAAGAATCTAATCTACTGCCACGGCTACTTCAAATCTCAAAATAATCTCATGATCTAAACTGGTCACATTTATTCTTTTATCTCCGTTGAGTTTATCTAGAATGGACATGCAAGAAGGGAGGTGTTTGGGGAAGGGTTATGCCCCCTCTCACTTTGTCTAGACAAAGACTTTATGTTATTCAACATAAATAACAAAATATTTTTGCTATATAGGCATACACAATTAATTAAAATATAATAAATATATTTTATTATATGCATAATGCATTGCACGTGAATCCACCAGAGGCATTTGTTTAATATTAATTTACTATATATGCCGCGTCTCCATGAGTGCAGCAGTAATGATTAATTTCTTGTAACCAGTAATTTAAAGCCTCAGGGTGGTGAAGAAAAATAGCTTCTTGCTGCAGCCTCCATCCTCCACTTTCTAAAAATAGTAATAACAAACGAATAAAGCTTTCACCGTTTCATGCCAAAAACGTATAACGAGTGTGCAGGCCCAAAAATGAATATATCAGAAATTAGAAATAAAAATAGAAATGGGGACTCACTGCAGACTCAACTCTTAAGCCATGACATTAGGTCTTCAAAATTATAAGATCCTAAATTTTAAAAATTTGTAATATTTATATATATATATTTTAATAATTAATATTTTATTTAAAAAATTAAATACAAAACATTATAATTTTTTTTTTTAACTTCCCTTCACCTTTTTTCAATTTTTAACTGTTAATGTGGTGTTCCCAAATCCCATAAAACCCACATATTTATAGAATAAAAAATTACTTATTATTGGTAAATTTTATAATTTTAATGCTATTAGTTTAATATTTTGTTTTGTTTCTTTCTATAAGAAAATCATGAATGCATAATTTTTTTACGCGTACTGACCTTTTTAAAGTTTAAAAAAAAATTAGTTTTATTTTTCTTTGTTTATTGTTGTAAGTTGTTTGGTTTTTTTTTATCTCTGAAATATTATATTTTAGTTAAAAATTTATTATCATTAAAAGATTATTATATTTTATAGTTGATTGAATTTTAATTTTTTTTATTTAATAAAATATTTGTGTAAAAAAATGTTTTATTTATTTTTTATTAAAAAAATTAATACTCGAACGCTTCAACAAATCCTTTTACCTAAAGCCCCCAACTCTGTTGGGTCGACACTGGGTCCAAGGAATCTAATCTATTGCCATGGCTACTTCAAACCTCAAAATAATCTCATGATCTAGACGATCACATTTGTTCTTTTGTCTCCGTTGAGTTTATCTAATATGGACATGCAAGGGAGGTATTTGGAAAAGGCTTACGCCCCCTCTCACTTTGTCCGTATTAGACAAAGACGTTATGTTATTCAACACAAATAACAAAATATTTTCTCTACATAGGCATACACAATTAATTAAAATATAATAAATATATTTTATTATATGCAGACCATTAAGGGCAGAATGGGGATGGGGCATTAATGCAGGACATTATGGCGCGTAATGAGAAGAAATTCAATCGAGTGAGCGCCTGTCGGTCTCATTTCACATTCAACGGACCCCACATAACTTTTGAAATTATAAATGCAGAGAGAATGAGAGGGAAATCCAAAACCAAAAGGCATTCTATCGCGCTATTTTATTTATTTAATATATAAAACATGATTTTATAATATATCAATTTATAAAATTTTATTAATTATTATAAATTTATTTAGAAATATAATATTTCTATTAGTTGTTTTATCTAAACAAAGATAATATAAAATTAATCAACTACCTTTATCTATATATATTATAGTAAAAGAGTTCTACTTATATGGTTTTTGACAAATGACATTATATATTAGCAAATGCATGTGCTTTTGACAAATAACATAAACTATAACAAATGGTATTAACTTCTTATTTTAATTCATTTTTTTTAAATCTTAAAATTAGACGTTATTACTACCCTTTCATATTCTTCTAAGTTTTATTAATTCTCCTCCTTTCAACTATCCATCTTCCAAACCTTTGTCTTTGGTGTGTACACTCTTGATTTCTACTTCCCATTTTCATTTTTTTTTTCAAATTTTTGAAATCATACATTTTTAGTGTCATTTATCTTTTTTTTTTTAAAATATTATCAATTCTCATCTTATGTTTTCAGCCAACCTTCTAGAAAAGAATCTTTAGGTACTAGTACTCTTGTGAAAACACTTCAAAGGTTTGATTTGTCTCTCTTTTTTATGTAAACTGTTTTATGTTATATTTATTTTGTTTATGGTTTATTATCCTTTTATTTTGTTTATGATTTATTATTCCTCCTATTATATATATATATATATATCTGTTCCCATCTGTTTTTTTTCTTTTTTTACAGCCAGCTTTCTAGAAAGTTATATATATATATATATATTGTTTATTTAAATGATAAATAATTTAATTTTTATAATTTGCATCTTTTAGGTGAAGATGATTTTGTTAATGTGCAAGGGAATGTCGACAATGTAGGTAAAAAGCAAAAGAATATCGAAATTGGTCATTCAAACGCTAAAATTGTTCTAATTGTGAAACTGGGTTCGATTTTGAAGAAATTCATTTTACTCATGGAAGATTTGTTGGTTGACTAAATTAACTACATTAGGTTGTTGAGTTAAGGGTGTGATTTTGAAGATGCTATTAATTTTGAAGTAAACCCACTACAAAAAAATAATAATAATTTTGGAGAGAAAATTTTCCCCTCTCTAATAGAGATGGATCTAGAAAATTGGTTTTAGAGACAAACTTAAAGATGAAAATTAGTCGTATCTGAATCAGAGATAAATTTTTTTTCTTTGTCTCTAATTTTTTTACTCAAAAACTGATTTAAAGACAAAAAATTTTTATATCTAAAATCAAAGACGGAAAAATTTCAGTATTGTATGTTTTTTCCCTACAAGAGGCTGAATTGCCCTTAGTTTAGAGACATAATTAATTCCGTCTATGTTTATATAAAATTAAAAAACATATAAAATAAAAATAATCAAAAGTGAAAACATGTATGCAATAATAAAATAATTGATATTTTAAAATACAAAATAATTAGTATTTATATTTTAGAATATAAATATAAATAATATTTATATTATAGCATATGAGTTTAGAAACGGAATTCTATATTAAGGGTTTTTTATTTTTTTAATAAAATAATTGATATTTTTTATATGTAATAATTTAATAATAATTTGATTGGTCGTTGATAAGACCAAGAATCAAACAAAAAGTTGAGATTTTATTATGAAAAGTAGAAAATAATAATTAAAATATAAGTTAGTACGAATAAATAATTGAACGGGTTCATAGTCCCATGGCCAAGCAAGCCATGTTAAGGTCGTCAGTCATGTTAAGTTTCGGGTTTGACTCGTAGGGGAAGCATTGTTTTTTTAAAAAAGGGGAAGCTGCGTCACCCGTGGGTTTCATGGCCGAGCTACACGAGCGCTTGTACCAACTGTTATTAGCAACGGATTTTTTCCGTCTCTAAAGCTTGTTTTTCTATGGAAGTTTTGGCTTTAGTGACGGATTTTTTCCATCTTTAATTAGTGACGAATTTGTTATATATGTCACTAAAATCCTTTTTTTTTTTGGTAGTTTGCGACCTCATTTGTGGCAATCAAATGATATTTGCTTTGTTAATTTTCATTAACTATGATTGTCCTGGATATTTAATATGAAATATGTTATGAGTAGTGTTCTTTAAATGCTCAAAATATTTGTTGTGTTGTGTTGTTTGTTTAACTATAATTATCCTTTTTATTTGATAGTATATAATAAGTAAACTACCTTATCAATAGTTTGATAAATTATTATATCTTAAAGAATTATTATATGTATGATGAATACTTTAAATAACCTTAACATGAATTTTTTTTTACAATAAGACAAAAATAAACATAAAAAATTAAAAAATGGTAAACAAATGATGAGTTGTATTCAAGCTATCAAACATTTAATCTTTAATAAAAAGTAGTCTAAAAAAATTAATATTTATAATAATTGACAAAAATTGAAAATGAAAATTATGATTTGTAATAATTTTTTTTGAAGAAGCTAGAATCACAATAATCTATTAGGAATGTACAAATATTTTAAATTTAATATTTTTATTTTGGGTTAATTAGTAATATAAAATGTAACTAATTATAATATTGGAAATTCAACTGTCACAATTTTTAACATAGTTTAACACATAGACAATATAGTCAATTAAAAATTAACTATAATTAGATGAATAACACATTAACCAAAACAAACAAACTATGTACATTATTCGCCTCCTATTATTATCTTAATAATTGTTACTACTAGAAAATTAAAAATATTAATTGCTCCTTCTAGTCGTTAGAAAACTTGAAACTTGGCAAAAAGGCACCAAAAAATATGAATTGCTCCTTCTTAGCTGAAGATGTGCTACATACAGAAATTATTGGTGCTTTGTTAATTGCACATGACATATCAATTGGTATATTAGACATAACTTTTTCCCAAGTCAGTTACATAATAATAAATTTATATTATGATAAAGTTGAAGTTATCAAGTTTCAAAGATTACATTAACATTACTTTCAGTTTGGAGAATTAGATTCATATTGTATTGTTTTTGTCTAATATTTTATATTTTATATTATTAGTTCTAGCTCGATGTATGTTGATGAATTCTTTTATGAAATTATCTCATTTCAAACAATTATTAGTTTTACTATATTTCAATATAAATGTTCTTCTTTGTGTGAATTTTTTGTTAATACATAATAATTTTTATTATATTATTATTTTATTATAAATTCTTTTATAAAATTTATGTATAAAATCACCATAGATATTTATTTTAAGTACTTAAAATTACCACGGAAAAGGTATATATATATATATAATAGCAAATCACCAACCAACCATAAAATACTTTATATATATGCATTTAATATATGCTCGTTCGATAAGACAGACCACCTGTTTCTCGTTTCTTCTACTTCTATCTTATCTTTTAATTCGAAATCTGTTTGTCATTTAATATATATTTCTACGTTTTCTGTTGCATAATGTTTAATGACATACAGCGATATCTCTCATATGATGTATCTTCATATAGAGAACTACAAGATAAGCTTGAACTGCTGTTGCTGCTGGAGTGGAAATTTTTTTTTGAGTTAATCCAATGTATAGATTAAATTAGTGTCAAGTGAAAGCTATTGAGCTTTGAGATTAGTAAAAGCATAAAAGAAGCAGTTAGTTGTTGTTTTAACACTAGCGTCCTGAACTCTTGAGATTGGCAATGAAGATTGAGGAAATTGAAGCATTTAATCAAGTTGTATTATTATATATATATATTGTTTCTTCTTTTTATTTTTAAGCATTGTAAATGGTTGTAAGTTAATTGTACTTTATCTTATTGTTTTGTGAGGGTTTTATATATCTTGCTAAAAGGATTCCGTAAGGAATTTTATAACAAAATTCGACCTCTTGAACAAAAGCTAAATTAAGTTATCTTCATACATAGCCAAATTTAATTTCAAGGTTAATAAGACGTGAGTTCTTAAAGTTAAATCTTTATAAAAATTGTGTTCTGTAATTGTGCTTGATTTCTTCTCTATTGGCTCCATCATTTCATAAATAAATCACCCTCAAATTAAATTCATTTAAACCAAAAGTTTCTTTTAAATAAATTATAAGCTTTATTAAATCTAATTCACCCTCTTAAACTATTTTTCAGCTAGACCACAATGGTGAATGGTCATCCAGACGTATTATGATAATATATATTACAGAATAATATTTAATTATATTGTTATATTATTTAATAATATATTTGAAACATTATTGTGAAGTAATTAATGGTCATGTACCAAGTTTTTGAGTACTCTTTTAGATAGTGTTTGTTAAAATGAGCAAAATAAAATTATATTAAGATAAGATTATAATTCTTTTCGGACCAAGATATGAAATGATTAAGATAAGATTGAGAAACATTTCAAGATTTTTATCAGACTATTTGTTAATTTTTTTTAAAATGCATGGGGGCATATAGGTCATTTTTTCTTATATGTACAATCTTTGATAAATTTATCTAGAAGATGAGAGATAAATTGATATAAATAATCTCAGATAAAAAATTAAGTGACTTTTTTTCAGTGGGTTACCAGATAAATTTAACAAATATAATAAAAAATATTTTTATTCAAAATGCTTTACATATCTTACTTTTTTAATTCCATATATTAGTTAATAAACACCAGCCCCGTTTGTTGTAGCTTAATTAAAGAAATTATAATTTCTAACTTCTTAGATTATAGCTTCTAAAACTTAGATTAAGTTGTGAACTTGTTTGTTACAACTTCTCAGAAGTTGTAATTAAACAGTTGTGGTGTTTGATACCATAAACTATAAAATAACTTATTTTTGTATAATTGTCCATAATACCCTTAATAGTTATAGAATGATAATTTAAAAATTAATTAGTATATATGTATAAGTTTCAAGTGTTATAAAAAAATTAATTAATGTAGAGATGGCGAGTGAGAAGAAGAAATTTGAAAATGGAGATGACAGTGGAGAAGAGAGACCCTTGATTGTGTGAGCAGAAGAGTAATTCTTTGTTTAAAAATAAGGGCAAAATTGTCAAAAAAATGTAACTGTTTAATTAGAAGTTGTAGAAGTTGGGGTATCCCAGCTTTGAAAAAACCAACTTCTACCTTTTGAAAAGCTAGTAGAAGCTATAAACTAAAATTCTAAAAACTAAAACAAATACTACATATCCACTTTTTTGAAATTAGAAGCTAAAACTTACAACTTTTAAGCTGCAACAAACAAACCCACTATATAAAAGTATTATACAATCTTTTGTGTGCGCATATTTGTTGAAAGGTAGTTTTATTTTAAGGTGAAGCATAGTAAATAAGTTGTATTTGGTAAATTTTAATTTAATTTATATTAAGTGCATTAGAGAATTAAAATTCAACTTAAATATTTTGATCGATTAGATCAATTTAACTATTTTTAACTTTTATCAAATAATTATAGATTTAAATTTAATTTAACTTAATGTATCAAATAATTTTATCCAATAACTTTCACGTCTCTCACCTTACTTCAATGTGGGACACAAATATTTCAGATTTTATGAAGTGTCGTGAAACAATTCCAAATTTCAGATACACAGTGTCATCCACACTGAAACAAGACACAGCACGTGGTCCTCGTTGCCAGTGTTAGGATCTCTTTTTTTTTATTAATTATTACAACAAGAATCTTACTTTTCCATCAATTTTATATCCCTCGGATAAAATGATATATAGTGTGACCCATGGCAATAATGTTATGCCACTTATATCTTTTTATTTTTAAATCTTTTGCTATACTTTTGATTCGATTTTTTATATTAAACAAAAAGAAATGTGCCTTGCCTTGCTAGCTAGCTGTAGAACAAAACAAAGCTGCATGGGTTCTTCATCGAGATGATGGGTTGGCCATTGGCCTTTTCCTCACCCTTAAGCCTGACCATCTTCTTTATATTTTAATATATATATATATATATATATGCGTGTTTGTTGTCCATTGTAATATTACGACGATCCATATTATTGCTAAAGTTATGGACCCTTCTAGGCTATACCCCATTTAGGCACGCAAAAGCTAGTCTTTTGTATTTTTGTGACAAGTGTGGTCACACCAAATTAATATCAACATCAAATGGTGAATGATGATTTTTATTGTTTTTTTAATAAAATGAAAAAATTTTAAAATATGATTAATGGAAAGAAATTCTTCACTTGTCGTGCCAGAGGACATGTATATAAGTGGCTTAGATAATGTGTTTGCTTATATAAAAATTTATTTTCTGTTAAGGTTTATTTGATGCTTAATTAGAGCATCTCCAAATCTTAAGTATTGAAGGTTATATTTTAAAATTAAAATATTTAACTTTGACAATTTACCTTTCATCATTAACCATTTAAACTACTAACTTATATAATATAATTTATATTGTGCTATTTTACTACTACTCATATATAGATATTTCTTTCTTCTTGATTAAAGTTTACAGTAAGAAATCACATAATTAATTATAAAGGAGCACTGCCTTCTAAAAGTCATACTACTACCATGTAGTTAATTATCATATGGATTTTGGGGAAATATTGTAAGAAAAATGTGTATAATACGTCAAAAAAACATTTTTGATACTTAATACAGTTGTGAAATCATAAATATATATATGTGTGTCATAAAAAAAAAATTAGTTAGTTTGACATAATTCGACTTCTTAATTATTTGATCCGATATTTTGAAATCACTTAAGCCATAAGCAATATATTTGGATTGATATTTTGTTCGTGTCTATCTCAGGTAATTTTAGATAACCTTTCGTTAACCAAGGTTAATTGTTATATAGTTGTTTTTGTCTTTACTCATTTGTTGAGATCTTTTATCTAGGTATTTTCCTCATAAGTGTCAATATTTCAAAAGTGAAAAAATTAACCACATACTAATTAACTTTTTGTTGATATATATATATATATATATATATTTCATACGTTGTGCCAAATTTACATTATATACATAAATAGGATAGATAACGCAATTGTCACTGTACCAATAAAGAGAATCCTTTTGTCATAGTACCATTTCCAATTTTTTATATATATGGTAGGAAAATTCTATTTGTACAAATTAGTGGATTATCGAGAAGATAATCGAAGGTGCCAAATGACAAAAAATGCATTCACCCAATTTGTAGATTCACCACTCCTGCCCTTGGTCGTCTTCCTTCTCCTCTGCCGTGGCTGTCTCCAACAAACTCCGTCTTGTCTCGCCAACCGTTGATGCATCCTCTCATCGCTCTGCTAGCTGCAGCGTCTAGTGCGACCATCGCTGCATCCTACTCCTGTCCTATTGCAGCGCCTCGCGCGATCGCCACTGCATCATGTTGTCGCCTCACCACAGTGCCTCGCACTGACCGCAACTACATCTCATCGCCTCACCACTGCCACCTCTGAATAAAGCCTGGGCTTTTCCCATCTACGGTAGCTTGATAATCGATAATAAAGTCTAATTCAGTCATCAGACATGTCATCTCGTTGATATACAAGTAATACGCTCCTAATTAATTAGACTCAATTTTAACCTTTTCACAATGGAATAAAATAGTTATGTATAAAAAATTATGTATCATCTGCATAATGTCTTAAAAGCATGAGATTCATCTACCATGCACGATGGAGAAAACTTTCAAATGGTCTACCCCTACAAATTTTTAGAGATGTTCTTAGGGTCTTCAGATCTATTTCTCTAATCTTAATAAACATTGCCTTTTGATATGGTTAGATTTATCTAACTCCATATACATGGCATCTTCAGAAATATTTCTACCTATTGAAGAGGAAAAATATGTATGTGGTGCCACATATGCACCTTCCAAGAGATAATACATCAGCTCGTCAATCCGTTGCTATACACTATATATATCTTAACCGATCAATCTTGATGTTACTTGTAAAATATGGCCGTCTAATGCTATTTTAATATATAAAAAAAATCATCAAAATGATCTATGGTTGAAAAAAAATATATATATATAAGCTATTAAATATTGAATGGTACGAAAATGCCCCCAACACAACAAAACTTATAATTGAACGGCTACAATTAGAAATCTAACTTTCAGATAAAAGGGAAAATATATATATATATATACCTATATAAAAAATTAAAATATATATATACATATATGTATATACATACATATAAAACTTCAAAGTGACATTCATGTTAAATGTGGTTTACTATGTAATCACATAAATCTAACTGCAAATCTGATAACATGAGGATTAGTTAATACTTTATATGAGATTCTGATTATACACTACAAGAGTTTTGACTTTTTCTGGCGGTGAGAAAATCGCCGAGAAAAGTTAAAAAACTGCCGGTAAAAGTTTTACCGGCGGTTTTAATAACCGCCGGAAATACCTCCGTCGGAAATTCTTACCGGCGGTTAAAAAACGCTGGAAAATATCTTTTACTAAAACCGCCGGTAAAAATAATAATACCTGCGGTTGTAGAACCGCCGGCAAATGAAATATTTTACCGGCGGTTAAAAAACTTTTCTTGGCGGGTTAAAAGCGGCTTAGTAAAGTGCTGAATATTTTTACCGGCGGTTTCAAAACCGTCGGTAAAAGTAAACCGCCAAAAAAAAAAAATTTAAAAACCTGTATATATTCATTATAAAAAAAAATATAAACCTGTATTGTAACAAAAAATCATGGCTGAACACATAGCAATTTGAACTCAGTAAAATGAAATACATAGCAAGCAGATAGTATTAAAACTAGAAACAGGCTGCCGATGCAATAAAATCAAAGCCAAAAGAATTAGGAACCACAATGAAGTTCAATAGTGATGATAATAATTACCTCATTCAAAGTATCCAACTCTGAAATGGCCTCATCAAAAGCTTGCTTTGCAAGATGACAAGCCCTGACAGAAGCAGCTCATACATCAAATAAGACATTGACCAATTTGTATAGATTTCAATTAAATAGAATGCACTGTTAACCTGGTGAATTCATAATCTCATAATAAAAGACTGAGAAATTCAGGGCCAATCCCAATCGGATGGGATGTGTTGGAGGCAAATCAGCCTCTGCTGTAGCGGTAGCTGCCTGCAAGAACATTTAGTTAGAGAACATGAGAGAGAGAGAGAGAGAAAGAAAGAGCAGCATTTTTCATGCCATGTCATTCAACCACTTTTAGCATTTTATAAGTAAAAAAGAAAGGAAGGGGGGGGGACACAAAGAGCCACTGGAACCAGCCATATCTTAAATGGAAAACAAGCTGCATTTTGTAGCAAAAACCAGACACCAATTCCATACAATCAGCATTCAACATAATCCAGAGCCCTGAAAACCCAACTGTGAAAGAGCAAGGGGGAAGACAATCATAAACAATGCTGAAAAAACAATGTTCCCAAAACACAATACCCAAAAACTAGTAGTGGAGCTGAAGCAACCCAAAAACTTCATCTAAACAGAAAGCAAAACAGCCAATCTGCTACATAGACACAATATCCACAATGCTTGATGAAGATAATAGTAATCCCTAATTTGAATAGGCTGCACGAAGTCACAATCATAGACTTCTAATAAGTTTAACAATGTTCAAATGATCTCATAAGACAGTCTTAACTTTATAGAATATTACAGGAAAAAAAAAACTTTATAGAACTCAGCACCAAAATTTTGGAATCTAGACCTATTTGATTTCATACTTATTAATGACAAGTCCAAAAATAAATGACTACTCTTTAATGTCCTTTTGAGTAGGCTGAGCATGGCATTGAACTAGTTACATTCCCTTCAATCTAATGATTCATTAATACATACTAGTGTTTCAAGTGTTTCAGGGCACTCTTCATATTGAATGGTAAACAGGTGATAATGCCAACAATAACCATAACAACAATCATAAGTTCTTAACAAATAAGTATTAATAGAAGTAATACTACTTTAGGCCTAACCAAGACAACACAATTTCAACCACTTCAACATTTTAATAAAGTCTAATAGTTTACCTAGTTCATAGAAAATCAATGGCAATGAATGTCCACAGAATCAATAGAACATGTGCATAAAAAATTAGCACATGTTTGAGGAGAGAGAAACATCTCAAATCAACCATAAGCTTACAATTTTCTTTAAACAAGATCAAAATAAAACAGTTTGCTGGCTCCAGGGAACACCTTAGGAGAGTGAGTCAGCAATGGACATCATTGGGATTAAGAAGCATCGAGTAATTCTATCTCTTCCTTCTTCTTTTTTAGTTATTATTATGGCTAAGACTCACATCTAATTGGTCTGAATACCCCAACACATAAAGGAGAGCCATGGGATGGGTGTGTGATAAAGGCTGGGTACCTACCACCCCTCTGCGCGGATAAACCACACGGGTAAGATATTATAAATTTGAA
The DNA here is from genome assembly GCF_014633365.1 of Diospyros lotus. Taxonomy (NCBI): domain Eukaryota; kingdom Viridiplantae; phylum Streptophyta; class Magnoliopsida; order Ericales; family Ebenaceae; genus Diospyros; species Diospyros lotus. Next base: position 7,035,347 of record NW_026267104.1, on the reverse strand, counting down.
CATGAGTAAACAAAATTACAGAACAAACATGTAATGCCCTAAGTCATTATGAATAAATTTAATATTAGTTATGCTTTTATTTAATTAAATTATAGTATAATTGCTTAGTTTAATATGATATGAAATTCAATTATTAAAGTATGCTTAGTGTGTAAACATGTGTAAGTACGTAAAATATATAGGTAGATATATAAGTAGAAAAATGAAAATAAGAATGTATATAGTTTGCCGTGTATAATTTGATATGTATGTATGTATATGTATAATAGCTTGCTGTATAAATATGTATGAAAATTCGTATATATACATAATATATATATATATCCGTATATCTAAAAAAAAAAAAATCGCAAGAAATCTGGAGCAGGCGCACGGCCGCGCCTGCAATCGGCGCTCAGGGAGTGGGGGGGGCCATTAATGGCCGAGGTGACGTCGGAGTGGCCTCCCGGCCACGTGGGTGTCTCGATGGGACGTTCGCAGCGAAGCTTTGGCTATAAATAGCCGAGATCGCGCATGCCCCATTCATCCGAAAATTTCGAGGCCTTAATCGGGCACTTGGGCAGTGTTTGAGAGTTTTCGTGAGTGGGGTACTGGTCCTCGAGGTGTGGGCGACATTTCTGGAGCTTTTGGTGACCAACGGAGCAGTGGGGGAGAAGATTCAAGCCTTCGCTGGAAAATCGCGATTCGCCGGAGCCGAGCTTTCAATCGCAAAATCGAGGTATGTTCGGTCATTTTTTCAAAAATTTAATGCCATAATCGAGTTCTGGGGGTCGAGTTTAAGGGGGGATGAGGCTTCTTTCGAAGCTCCGGGCTCTGGTAGCATCGCCGGCGGCGTTAGAGCCGCCGGAGAAGATGACCGCGAGGGGGAGGGGTCGGGCGCGTGGGGGCACGCTCCAGCGATTGAGGCAGAGGCGCGTGCGGTCCACGCGCCCGCCAAAGAAAAAATAAGAAAAGAAAAAGAAAAAGAAAATAAAAGAAAAGAAAAAGAAAAGAAAAGGAAAGAAATGAAGAAAAAAATAGAAATAGGAGAAATAAAATTTTGTAAAAATTTTAGTAAATCGGAAATTTTATTTATAGCATATTTGGTGAGAAATATTTCTGGAAAATGTTAATTTAACTATTTATTTAAATAGTTTTTCTATTACGGATATAAGGGAAAATAGGAATTTAATTCAAAAAATTTTCAAGAAAAATTCCGGAATACTAAGAATATTATTTAAGGAACATTGGTAAAAAGAAAGTAAATTTTTATGAAGCCTAGATAATTATTATGTAATTTTGGAAGAAATAAAGCTTAGGAATAAAATAAAAAGGAAGAAATTATGAAAAATTAGCAATTGGTATTCTAAAAATAATCTATTATGTAAGGGCCCTCGTGAGCAAGGAAATTAAGGGGTAGCCGCTTGGCACGTAGATCGAGACAAATTAACTGTAAGTATGCTGCTTGAATTTAACACAGTTATAAATGTAACTGCTTTTATCATATTGGCATGCTATGATATGAAACCATCATGTAGACTGCATCAATGATATGACTATGAAATGCATACATGCACAATGATACTGTTGATCACACGCATATGAGGCCGTAGGGAGTACGAACTGACACCGCTGGCCTATCAAGGGTGCACCCATACACCCCGGCTTCGAAGAGAAGGCCGCTAAAATGATAGGCAGCAAGAGGGTTGTAGTTGACACCTACGATAAAAGACATTGCATACACTCATAGCATTACATTTGACATTCTTACTTAGATGATTCATCATCTAACATGGATTCGCCCCTGGAACATTCAACGTTCCAGCTGGGACTTGCAGAGATGATTCAGAAAGTGGTGATGTGTAGTGACACGAGACATCAAGATACGAGCAAATGTATCATGTTATAACATGATTAGTTTAAGATTTATGTATATTGTTCCATCATCAAACGCTTTATGTATTAACTTGTATTAAATGCCATGTACGATTATTAAATTATGCATGAGCAAGTTCGATTCAGCTTCCGCTTTACATTTATTTCTAGTCTAGATATCTCATCTGGCATTAGATATGGTCTTAGGGAATTTTAAAATAACGTTAAAAAAAAAAAAAAATTCAAATCAAATTTCCTAAGGCATAACATGCCCAAGAAGGCAGGCTGTTACAGTTGGTATCAGAGCCCAAACAGAATACCTAGGAAGGAAAAACTTGGATTAAGCCTAACAGGACAAGAGTACCAATATGAGAACGATTAGGGGTACTAACGAAAGTTGTGGTGACAAGATGGATGGAAATTTTTCAGAGCAAATCTTAGTCGACCATTGGGCACACCGTTTGGAACATCGAGTTCCGCTACCAAACGAGGGGATCATGGAGTACCTCGTCCAACTAGAAGAAATTATCGACGATGTGCCCCCAAGCTACCGACTTTGGCCTGAACTCGCTCAGTTTCAGATAAATATGATGGTCGGTGTACTGGAAGATGAGCTACAAGAATTTACAGATTGGGTCCGGCATCAAGACGAACAGTTCCCCGAATTCCGCCTTTACTGCGCGCGTGTTCGCGAGCTACTCATAGAAATGTACGAGCCAGTACCAGTGGAGGAGCACGATGAAGACATGGAGGACCCGCTAGAGGAAGATGGAGAAGGTATGGAAAACCCAATTGAGCCAGAGGAAGTAGGAGAAATGGCAGATCCAATAGAAGCAGAAGAAGAAGAAGAAGAAGAAAACGACATACCCATATTCTGGGCCGAGGATGACCTTCTTGAGTTAGAGGACATCGATTCTGAAGACGAGGAAGAGACAGAAGTGATGATGAACGACCCCGAGGCACCCCCATACGAATCTGATGATGAAAAGAACATTTGGATCTGGAGGTCATCAGGACCAAAATAGACCCATCTCAGAAACCCCCTAACTATTTACATACAGTGTTGTCTGTAATCCATGGGATTATGTAGCATGTACATATAACATTTTGCAGTCAAATGTATAATATAGAACTAATCGGATGGCAAGATCCTGTTGTCTAATCTCGAATGCTATTTTCTTTTCAGATGGTGAATACTCAAAGAAGATTAGCAGTTGGACCTAGGACGCCTGTCCCACAAGCTGGTAATACCGAAGGAAACACGAGTAGACACCCAGAAGGCGACTCTAGCCAAGAAACTGGGAGTAGTAGACTGGACCAGATGGAGCGAATCTTGGGAGATGTGGTGGGTCTCATACACGAGACTCACTCCAGGGATGGTCACGTGGCCAACATGCTTGACTTGTACCGACGGCAGAACCCTCCCGTCTTTCAGGGGAAAATTGGTGCCGACCCCAGTGAAGGGGAATTTTGGATCGAGCAAACAGAGAAGTTGCTGGATCACCTTCACTGCAGCGAAGAAGAGAAGGTTAATTGTGCCACTTTTATGTTGCAAGGAGAGGCAGACAGATGGTGGAGAGGAGTCAAGAGAACAATGACCCCTCGAGTCCGGGCACCTTATATCACTTGGGAAAGATTCAAGGAACTCTTCAACGAGAAGTACTTCCCTCTGAATCTAAGAATGAAGAAAGAAAGAGAGTTCATGGAGCTGAGACAGACCGGAGACATGTCTGTTACCCAGTATGAGGACGCCTTCAGTCGATTGATCCGATACATGCCGATTTACGAAGGAGACGAAAGGATCAAGGCCCAGAAATTTTTGGGAGGGCTAAACCTAAAACTTCAGATGGCATTGAGTAGTGCAAGTACCCAGACCTATTCAGAAGCGGTACTGCAAGCCTATACCACCGAGGCTAACCTGAGCCGGATTGACTCTATCCAAGGAGAAATTCAGCAGGGGAGCAGTCATAGAGCAGGCAAGAAGCTAGAACCCCAAAAAGCCGAAATTCAAGCCTGGTACCCCATGCGCAAAATGCCAGAAGCAGCACCCAAGAAGGCCGTGCCGGCTAGGGAATAAGGGGTGTTACAATTGTGGAGAAATGGGGCATCTCAACCAGAACTGCCCAAAGAAAGGAATTACTTGTTTCAACTGCCAGCAGATGGGCCATTTCGCAAAAGACTGTCCCAAGCCGCGACTGATAAGTCAACCCCAGGGGACGTCCGGGAATGCTAGAGCACATCAAGGAAGAGTGTTTCATCTAACACGACAGGATGCGGCAGAGGATCCAACAGTAATTGAAGGTACTATGTTTCTATCTGGTATCCCCATGCATGCATTAATAGATTCAGGTGCAAGTCACTCATTCATTTCGCACGCATTTGCTAAAATAGTAGGGGATAAACTAGAAAATTTGAAGTGTCGAATGATTGTCACAACCCCAATGGGAAAATCTCTAGAAACTTTATCAGGGTACAAAGATAGAAAGATTCAAATAGGAGAAGTTGAGTTCTCAATGAATCTAATTCTTCTGGAATTTCGAGATTTTGATGTGATTCTAGGAATGGACTTCCTAACTAAGTACAACGCCACAGTGGACTGTAAAGCTAAGACAGTCTGCCTTAGGAACGGCGACTTGAACGTCAAGTTTCGAGGGCAAAAGAGGGTAAGTGAACAGAAGTGGATCTCGGCTCTGAAGGCTGAAAGACTGTTGCGTCAAGGAGCACAGGGATACTTGGCTTGTGTTCAAGAGAAAAGCAATGAGCCCTTAAAGATCGAAGAAGTGCGACTCGTTAAAGAATTCGGGGATGTGTTTCCCGAAGAATTACCTGGACTGCCACCCCAGCGAGAGATCGAGTTCTCGATAGAGATCATACCAGGAGCAGGTCCGGTTTCGATACCCCCGTATAAAATGGCTCCTGCAGAATTGAGGGAATTAAAAACCCAACTTCAAGAATTGCTAGACAAGGGATTTATCAGACCTAGTATATCGCCATAGGGAGCACCAGTACTTTTTGTCAAGAAAAAGGACGGGAGTCTGAGGATGTGTATCGATTATCGACAGCTCAACAGGATAACGATCAAGAATAAATACCCACTCCCCAGAATCGAGGAGTTGTTCGATCAATTGCAAGGGGCTAAGGTCTTCTCGAAGATTGAACTAAGATCGGGATATTATCAATTAAGGATCAAGGCCGAAGACGTGCCTAAGACAGCGTTTCGTTCTCGATATGGGCACTATGAATTTTTGGTGATGCCGTTTGGATTAACCAACGCCCCAGCGGCTTTTATGGACACCATGAATCGAATCTTCAGGCCATTTTTGGACAAATTCGTGATCGTGTTTATAGATGACATACTAATATATTCGCCCATGGAAGAAGAGCACGAATCACATTTAAGGATAATATTGCAAACATTGCGAGGACATAAGTTGTATGCCAAGTTCTCAAAATGTGAATTTTGGTTGTACCAGGTGTCATTTTTAGGACATGTTATATCGGCCGAAGGGATATCGGTTAATCCGGTCAAGATAACAGCTGTGACAAACTGGAAGCAACCCCAGTCAGTTATCGAGGTTAAGAGTTTCTTGGGACTGGTAGGGTACTATAGAAAGTTTGTGGAAGGGTTTTCAAAAATTGCGACACCCCTCACCAAGTTAACTCAGAAGGGGGTAAAGTTCGACTGGAACGAACGGTGCGAAGAAAGTTTTCAGACACTTAAGGCTAAGCTGACAACTGCTCCAGTCCTGGCTATGCCAAACGGATCAGGAGGTTTTATGGTCTACACAGACGCCTCGAGAAACGGTTTAGGATGTGTGCTGATGCAGCACGGGAGAGTCATTGCTTATGGATCTCGACAGCTAAAGAACCATGAAAGAAACTACTCGACCCATGATTTGGAATTGGCCGCAGTGGTATTTGCTCTAAAGATTTGGAGGCATTATTTGTACGGTGAGAAGTTCAAAATTTTTACTGATCATAAGAGCCTACAGTACGTCTTCTCACAGAAAGAATTAAACATGAGGCAACGGAGATGGATGGAGCTGTTAAAAGATTACGATTGTACTATTCAATACCATCCCGGTAAAGCTAACATTGTGGCAGATGCCCTAAGCAGGAAAAAAACTGCTTGTATGGCTGAAATGATGGTGGCAGAATGGAAGCTAGTTGAAGCATTTAGCCTGATGACAGTAGGAGTAATTTCTCGAGAAAACTCGACCTACGTAGCTAGTCTTACAGTACAGCCAGAGTTAATGGATCAAATACAACAAGCCTATCCCGAAGACTCCTGAATAAAAATGTGGGTTGATGAGTATGGGCAAGCAAAGAAACCAGAATTTGAGGTAAGAGAAAACATCCTTCGATTTCAAGGAAGAATATATGTGCCTCGGGTGAGGGAATTGCGACAAGCAATTTTGGGAGAAGCCCATCGATCCAGATACTCGATCCACCCCGGAGCCACCAAGATGTACCAAGATTTGAAGGCTGTGTATTGGTAGCCAGGAATGAAGAAAAGCGTGGCGAGATACGTTAGTCAATGTGACACCTGCCAGAGAATTAAGATTGAACACCAGAAGCCTGGTGGGAGCTTGCAACCGTTGGAGGTTCCAGAGTGGAAATGGGAGCACATCACGATGGATTTCGTGACTGGACTGCCAAGGAGTCCTAAGGGAAACGATGCTATTTGGGTGATAGTCGACGGGCTATCTAAGTCTGCTCATTTCTTGGCCATAAGGGTAAGTCAACCAATCAGCAAATTAGCTCAACAGTATGTGAATGAGGTTGTCAGATTACATGGAGTGCCAGTAAGCATTGTATCAGACCGTGACCCAAGATTCACTTTTAGGTTTTGGGGAAGTCTGCAAGAGAGTTTGGGTACTCAGCTTAGGCTAAGTACGGCCTATCATCCTCAGACAGATGGTCAATCAGAAAGGACCATTCAGACCCTAGAAGATATGCTGCGAGCTTGTGCGATTGATTTTCCGGGTAGCTGGGAAGAGCATTTACCATTAGTAGAATTCGCTTACAATAACAGCTACCACAGCAGCATTGGAATGGCTCCCTATGAAGCCTTGTATGGCCGAAAATGTAGATCCCCGGTATGCTAGACTGAGGTAGGCGAACGACAACTCTTGGGACCCGAGATAGTTCAGGAAACGACAAAAAAGATAAAAATCATTCAAGAAAGAATTAAGAAAGCTCAAAATCGCCAGAAATCCTACGCAGATACAAGAAGAAGGAAATTAGAGTTTCAAGTAGGCGACAAAGTATACCTGAAGATATCTCCACTAAGGATGGTGACTAGAAGCAACAAGAAAAAGGGCAAGTTAAACCCTCGATATATAGGGCCATACGATATAGTGGAAAGAATTGGACCAGTTGCTTATCGACTCGCTCTACCCTTAGCTCTATCAAACATCCATGACGTGTTTCACGTATCGCAACTGCGAAAGCATGAGCTAGATTCTTCCCAGGTAATGCCAGCTGAAACTATCGAGATTCAAGAAAATCTCTCGTATGTAGAAAAATCGGTCAATATTTTAGATCGCAGGGATCAAGTCCTAAGGAACAAATCAATTCCCCTGGTGCAAGTTTTGTGGAGAAACCCCGTAAGCGAAGAAATAACTTGGGAACGAGAAAAAGATATGAACTCAACTTTCCATACCTGTTCAAAGACCCCTCAGTTAGAATGAGTGAGGAATAATCAAATTTCGAGGACGAAATTTTGTAAGGAGGGGAGAATGTAATGCCCTAAGTCATTATGAATAAATTTAATATTAGTTATGCTTTTATTTAATTAAATTATAGTATAATTGCTTAGTTTAATATGATATGAAATTCAATTATTAAAGTATGCTTAGTGTGTAAACATGTGTAAGTATGTAAAATATATAGGTAGATATATAAGTAGAAAAATGAAAATAAGAATGTATATAGTTTGCCGTGTATAATTTGATATGTATGTATGTATATGTATAATAGCTTGGTGTATAAATATGTATGAAAATTCGTATATATACATAATATATATATATCCGTATATCTAAAAAAAAAAAATCGCAGGAAATCTAGAGCAGGCGCACGGCCGCGCCTGCAATCGGCGCTCAGGGTGTGGGGGGGGCCATTAATGGCCGAGGTGACGTCGGAGTGGCCTCCCGGCCACGTAGGTGTCTCGATGGGACGTTCGCGGCGGAGCTTTGGCTATAAATAACCGAGATCGCGCATGCCCCATTCATCCGAAAATTTCGAGGCCTTAATCCGGCACTTGGGCAGTGTTTGAGAGTTTTCGTAAGTGGGGTACTGGTCCTCGAGGTGTGGGCGACATTTCTGGAGCTTTTGGTGACCAACGGAGCAGTGGGGGAGAAGATTCAAGCCTTCGCCGGAAAATCGCGATTCGCCGGAGCCGAGCTTTCAATCGCAAAATCGAGGTATGTCCGGTCATTTTTTCAAAAATTTAATGCCATAATCGAGTTCTGGGGGTCGAGTTTAAGGGGGGATGAGGCTTCTTTCGAAGCTCCGGGCTCTGGTAGCATTGCCGGCGGCGTTAGAGCCGCCGGAGAAGATGACCACGAGGGGGAGGGGGAGGGCGCGTGGGGCCACGCGCCCGCGATTGAGGCAGAGGCGCGTGCGGTCCACGCGCCTGCCAAAGAAAAAATAAGAAAAGAAAAAGAAAAAGAAAAGAAAAGAAAAGGAAAGAAATGAAGAAAAAAATAGAAATAGGAGAAATAAAATTTTGTAAAAATTTTAGTAAATCGAAAATTTTATTTATGGCATATTTGGTGAGAAATATTTCTGGAAAATGTTAATTTAACTATTTATTTAAATAGTTTTTCTATTACGGATATAAGGGAAAATAGGAATTTAATTCAAAAAATTTTCAAGAAAAATTCCGGAATACTAAGAATATTATTTAAGGAACATTGGTAAAAAGAAAGTAAATTTTTATGAAGCCTAGATAATTATTATGTAATTTTGGAAGAAATAAAGCTTAGGAATAAAATAAAAAGGAAGAAATTATGAAAAATTAGCAATTGGTATTCTAAAAATAATCTATTATGTAGGGGCCCTCGTGAGCAAGGAAATTAAGGGGTAGCCGCTTGGCACGTAGATCGAGACAAATTAACTGTAAGTATGTGACTGCACTCTCACCCTACAATTAAAACACAATAAAAACAAATCATAATAAAACTTTTATATTTTTTTTTATTTTAGTGAGAGGTTTATACTCGCCAGTGTACGAGTGTAGTTGTAGTCCAAATTTAAATTTATATTTTCTGGATGAATCCAGATCGTCCACTGAGAGATTTATTTATGGCAAAAGAAAAAGAATGTCACACACACGCACACGCATTTGGACAAATTGACAACAAGATTTTTTATGGTTTTGTTTTTAGACAACAGATACTAGAAAATAAAGTAAGGCAAAAATTGAAATAAACATTAAACGTAAAAATATGAGTTTGGATAGTGCTTGAGTTAAGACAATTTCAGTACCAACCCGTTGATTCCCAAATTTTAGCATATAAGATTAGCAACATTAATTTAATTTCAGATATGAGGGTTTGTTATTAAATGCAATTAGAGATGATGATAGTTCTAGGTTAAGCAATCCCCATACATGATATGCGGGATTCTAATTTAAGCAACTACCATAAATCCAATTACAATTAATATACAAAACAACTAAATTAATCATCCGGGTTTGGGTATGATAGCGTTTCCAGTTCTAGTAACTCTCATACATGGCATGAAAGCTCTAAGTTAGGCTTACGCTCCAATCCAAACCTAGTGATTTTTTAATAATTAATACACACTCATACTGAAATTTAAATTAATGTTACTTATTTAAAGCGCAGCTTTCTTTGGGAATCATTGGCATTGGACACTGTCCTTGCCTTAACCCAAGATTAGATTTAACTACTCATTTTTATTTGAAAGTTAATTGACAGAAATTTAAATGACGTAATTTAAATAACAGAATTTAAATGACAAGAAATTTAAAAGCATAAACTAACCGGCCATTTAGGCGGTGGATAATTAAATGACAAGAATTAAAATTACAGAAATTTAAAGGCATAAACTAACCGGCCATTTAGGCGGTGGATAATTAAATGAGAAGAATTAAAATTACAGAAATTTAAAGGCACAAATTAACCGGCCATTTAGGCGGTGAATAATAAAGTAATAATAAATGACATAAGAATTTAAAAGAAGAAAGAAAAAAAAGTAAGATTATAAGAGAAAGTACTAAAGAAAATGAGAAAGAACAAGAACAATTCTCAAAGAGAGAATTATAAGGAAACAACTAAACTTTTATTCAAGAATAATAATCACACTTACAAATGCAATCAAGTGAGCTATTTATAGGCCACAAGATGCAATACAAACCACACAATTTCAATTATTCAATTAGACATAATTATATCTAATGGGCACTCACACACTTAAAGTTAAATGGATTTTAGCTATAATACACACCTAATATTAAATGGATTTTAGCTAAAATACATACCTAATAAAGCACTCATAAAGTTAAATGGATTTTAGCTATAATATCCACCTAATAGTTAAATGGATTTTAGCTAAAAAAACACACCTAATAAAGCTCTCACATAAAAAATAAAAATAGATTTCTATAAATTGGTTTTTTAATCTTCATTAGGATTAAAAATAATCCTTGGGCCTTCTCCAAATAATATTTTCCATGGGTTGCTCAAATTGGGCCTTAATTCTTCATGGGCTTGAATTCTTCATGGACTTTAATTTTTCATGGGTTTGATTTCTTCATGGACTTGATTTTTCCATGGCTTTGATTTCTTCATGGACTTGAATTCTTCATGGACTTTAAGTCTTCATGGGCTTGAATTCTTCATGCCTAAAAAAAATAAAAATAATTTAATATTATTAATAAATTATATATTATATATATGTATTACACATGGCACATATATATATTAGATTATATTATATATATATATATTACATGCATGCATATAATGATATATATGTATTATATATAATTTTATATATTATTATTATTTATTTTAGAACTTCATTTCATTCATCTTTCAATTTAAATTTACATATAACCATAAAATATATATTAATATCTAATTTAAACCATATTTAAGATCGAAAGAAGGGTATAATTATAACAAAATTTTTACAAAATTAACCACTAATCATACCCCCCAACTTAAACATTGCTAGTCCCTTAGCAAACAGATTATACACCTGCCAAACTTTATTCACAATAACTGTATGAATGTAAAAATTTCAAATTCGAAACCGAAATGCATAAAATTAAATAAATAATTTAGCATTCTAAATCAGATTTTTGGTTAAAGGTCATACAATCTCAGGAATGGAAATTAGGATAACCAACACACAGACTTACTCCCTCAAACTTTTGACTTCAAATCTTACTATGGATTTTCTCTCCAATAAAAAGGATTCCTCAGGTGTACACACAAGGGGGTGCACCGTTATAAGAGTAAATGCAGAACAAGTTCAAAACTCGGTGCCATCCCAAATACAAGGAACGTATTTTCATGAAAGAACAAGGAAATTGACATAGCTTCATGATTGGAATAATGCTCTAGATGAGTAACTTCTGAATTTAAACATGATTCCCTACTCCAAACTTGAATTCTGAGATCACATGATTTATAGCATCAAAAGGGACCGGACTGGGTTGTAATGGGGCTATAAGGTTAATACGGGTTGTCAAAGAAAAGGTAGAGTGTGCAAATGGTGTGTCGGGATTTTTTTTTTTTTTTTTTTTAGCATTCATTTTGAAACAGTTATGCTGAATAGCTAAGAGAATTTGCCCCCTTTTTTTTCACTTTTTTTTTTCTTCTTTTTTTTTTCTTTTTCTTTTCTTTTTCTTTTTAAATATGAAAATAGATAAACAGACTAATTCCCAAAATCACACCAGGTTGGATAAAATTCATATGGTTATGGGTTAAACGAGGGTAACGAAAGAAGTTGTACTACAAATGGCTCAAATGGGCTAACAAGAGGTTGATTTAAAAAAAAAAATAGGCTCAAAATGAAAGAAATTGATCCCCCTATCATGCTTCTCAGTCATATAATTCATAGTTTGAAACCAGTCAAATTCATCCGCTATCATACTAGACATTCAAAGCGAATTGATATTTTGAAGCCATTGAAAAGATAAGATAAACAAGAGAGCATATTTAGAGTAAGTGTTATTTCACTCAGAATTAACGGTTATTAGGCTCAAACACTTGCTTGGGTAATAGTCTCCACTTCTGTTGAGGGATCATTCAATGTACTAATCAGCTAATTACTGTTACCTTTGACTTTATGACCGATAACCAATTTCTAAATTTTGAATCCCTGATGAATGTAAATTACTTATTCTCATGCATAAACGTTTTCAAATGAGAAATCAATGCATTCATGTTTCGTATTGCAAACTTAACCGGCTATCAGTGCATAACTTTAAAGCTTTAGGAATAGCATTATTTAAAACACATAATAATTTTTTTTTTTTATAAGAGCAGATAAAGATAATCAATTCCCACAAGACTACAAACTAGCAATAGCAAACTCACAGTTAAATATGAACCAGATAATTCATAACTAAACCTTACACCCCCCAACTTGAATTGCAGTAATAAATTAGGGTTGTTAGGAATACCTGTAACTCCACAAGTCTATAGATTTGCTGTGAACTGCTAAAACTTAAACAACAAATGAACACACCATATATATATATTTATATTTTCACACCAAAATAAAAATTTCATGCAAGTCATAAGATAAGCAAAATGCGTCTCAAGAGTACAAGAAGTACTCCTTACTCAGCCATCTTATCAAAGACTTTGCTTACAACATTCCACAGTTTTGTTTTTTTTTTTTTTTTTTTTTTTTTTTTTAAGAAACACAATCAAGAAAAATTCTGCGAGTTGTACAATAACTAGATGCGTCTCAAGAGTACAAAAAGTACTCCTTACTCAGCCATCTTAATAAAGAGCATTTCTCACAGTGATAAATCTAAATTAATCGGACCCCTTTGGCGCTTGTTACTAATTGCCTTAGACCAGTCTATCCGAGGCTCATGAGGATCGTACTGTGGAACATAAGCATGTAATTTCTCTAGCAGCTTATCAATGGTGGATGCAGAAATGAGAATCTTTCTTGCTGAACGAGAAATGAACTGTTGGTCCACAGCCTGATCAAGAAAGGAGAGTAACCCATCGAAAAAATGGTTAACATTTAAAAGTCCAATGGGTTTGGTATGGAGATTACTCTTGGCCCAGGAGATTATACAAAAGATTTCTTCAAGTGTTCCAAAACCTCCTGGTAAAGCAATGAAGGCATCTGACTGATAAATCTTACAAGCCATGCGCTCAGACATAGAAGTCGTTTCTATAAGTTGACCGCGTGTAATCCCAGAAATATGTGGTTCAGTTAAAGGGATTGGCATTATACCTACCACAGATGAATTTCCAAGATGTACAGCTTGTGAAACATAACCATTCAATCCACGACTTCCCCCTCCATATACCAAATTAATTTTTTTCTCTCCTAATTTTTTACCAAGTTCGTTCGCTGCAAGTGCGTAACAAATATCGCTCCCAAGTTGAGAGCCACAAAGTACGCATATGGTATTGATTTGACGAACTAACTGGCCTTCCATGTTTGTTCCTTTTGTATGTCCTGAAAAGAAGTTTGGCGATCAAAAGTAGCTATACAACAATTCAACAAGAAATAAATACAAACAAAAATCATGCGTATGTATAAATAGTTGTGATTGTGGCTCACATCTTCCTCTGGTTTTACGTCCAGAAACGGCTTAAACACTTTCTATGAAGCGGGGATAAGCTTCCCATCCAATTTTCTTATAGATTGGCAAACAGGGTCTTTTTTAGTCAGATTCCCAAGACTATAGCGTTGGTGGTCACTTCTGAACTGGGTCCATAAAGCAAGAAGTTCTCTTTGCACTATTCCACATGGATGCGTCTTAAGAGTCAATCGGATATCATCCAGAGACTCCTTACTCAGTCCATCCTTTATGAAACTAATTTTATCTTCTCGATTTATGGACGTAAACCCCACAGATTTGCATTGTGTGTTACAGGTCCATCGAGCACATTTGTAACAACCATTCACTCTTTTCGCTCTTCTTTTCTTCGCAAAACTACTCTTCCCTAAGCCTGGAAAATGCTTAAAACTAGGTGAAGTTTCACCAGCTAATCGAACTTTTGCTTCGATCAGCCAACGAATATCTTCAGGGATGTTATTAAGCATCAACAACCTAAGTCTTTCACACCTAGCAACATAAATTTTTTTCAAATCATTCTGCGGGAGAGATGGATAGTACTTGTGAATTTTTGAGAGATAAAGATCCATTTTTTTTTTTTTAAAAAAAATTATACTAAGAAGAAAGTAAAGAACTATAAACTTTACAAAAGGGATGAGAGTACCTGATCGGAGAATAACACAAAGGAGAGAAGATTGAGCTCAAGAGGGGTGACTTGCCTCATACAGATATGGAGTCTCTTATAGAGCAATGGGCATCACTGTTCTACACTCGACTCGAGGCATGCCATAATTGCACCGTCAGACTTGACGTCGTTTAGCGTCTCATTTTTCAACATTTGGCAGTGTGCCTTTTTTTTTTTCAACGCTCGGCGCCTCTGTTTTCAACATTTGGCAGTGTGCCTTCTTTCTTTATAGGGCAGTGTGATTGCACTGCCCAAGAAAAGATGGCTACCACCAGCGTCAATTCTGTCTCTCTCAATTCAATTTTTTTTTAATTAATTTTGTTTTAATTTTTTTTTTTTTTTTTAGGTAAAATTTTGTAGACACCTTACCCCCCAACTTAAATTGCGTATTGTCCTTAATTGGCAATAAAAGGATAGAAGATAGGCATACCTGGCGATCTTCAATACATAAACTCGTATGGAGAAATTTTATTTAGACTGCACATAGAGAAACACTAGTTAAGTAATGAAGAAAAGGAACAACTTATATGTATATATATATATAAAATTATTTTATTATATTTTTATTTATTTTTTTTTAGAATTTTTTTCTTTTCTTTTCTTCCAATTAAGGATCAAATGAGTGGTTGCCCACCTAATCGTATAATATCTCCCATTCACTACACCACTTTTAAAGTTATTTTCAAAATTATATAAATTAATTTTTCTCATGAATGCACATATATATTTTGAAAATATATCGTCCGGAGGTGTTGGTTTTATTATATCCGCGTATGGCACATTAATTTGCACAAACATCTCACACGTGTTTGGTTTAATTTGATCCTCAATAATATCGACTAATCTAAAAGATAGAAATTGAGGGGTAAATGTGGATAAACTTATGATTTTTTCACATTTTGGCTCTCGAATTTTATCCTCTTCTTCCTCCCAGGTTTCTTCTTTTCTTACATCATTTTGGTCTTTTTCTTCCTCCAAGGCTTCATTGACATCTATCTCACTGTGATCAACCACTCTCTCTTCTTGCACCAAAGGGTGTACTGTCCTAGGGGCATCAAGTTTCTCAATTATTTCTCCATTCCTTAAGACAGTCACTCCTATGTCCTGCTCCTGACTTTCACTTTTGATGATGGGTTTTATTAATGGGATTTGGAGTGAGTTGGGATGGACAGGCTCTGACATGCTCAAAGTCTGTGTTAGCTGTGTCAATTGGTTCCTAATGTCCTCTGTAACTCTAATAGTATGTTCTTGACATTTGGACATTTGTGTAAAAATTTCCATTTGGCCTTGCATAAATAGATTGAAGGTATCTTCTAATGAACTCCCATGAGGGGGTTGATATGCATCGAATGTAGACCCTTCATTAGTTTGAAATGATTGAGGCTGGGAAAGGAAGTGCTCATGTGGTTGGGCTACAAAATCATTTTCCCATGAGAAATTTGGATGAAAGTGTGAATTAAGGTGATATGCATCAAAGTCCGAATGGTAGTTTTCCTCATGGTTTTGGTAATACATTCTCTCATAGTTGTGTGTGTGTGTGTAACTGGATTGACCATACAATACCTCCTTAAAAGCAGGTATTATAGGGCAGTCATCCGTTAAATGAGCTGAAGTCTCACACACAGCACACCAAACCTCAATTTCATGGTAAGTGGGTAACAAATGGGTAGTGTCTGATTGCAAATCAAAAGTGGTTTGCCTAAGAGGGTATAGATAATCCTTAAGAGGTCTAGACAAATCAGATTCAAAATGATAATTTTCATCATGATAAGTATCTTGTGCAGACAGATTGTAGTAATTTTGAGACATGAGTGTAAAGTTGACAATCCAATTGCAGGTAAAGACTCAGAATGATATAAAAATACTGTTTCAAAATTCTACCTGATCTCAGTCTCATATACAATGCACAAACAAAAATAAAGTAAAAGAGAAATAGAGTTACCGATTTTATCAAGAGATGCTTATTCTTTTTTTCTTTTTATTTTTTTATTTTTTTCTTTTTGTTTTTGCCTTAATCTCCCCGGCAACGGCGCCAAAATTTGACTGCACTCTCACCCTGCAATTAAAACACAATAAAAACAAATCATAATAAAACTTTTATATTTTTTTTTTATTTTAGTGAGAGGTTTATACTCGCCAGTGTACGAGTGTAGTTGTAGTCCAAATTTAAATTTATATTTTCTGGATGAATCCAGGTCGTCCACTGAGAGATTTATTTATGGCAAAAGAAAAAGAATGTCACACACACGCACACGCATTTGGACAAATTGACAACAAGATTTTTTATGGTTTTGTTTTTAGACAACAGATACTAGAAAATAAAGTAAGGCAAAAATTGAAATAAACATTAAACGTAAAAATATAAATTTGGATAGTGCTTGAGTTAAGACAATTTCAGTACCAACCCGTTGATTCCCAAATTTTAGCATATAAGATTAGCAACATTAATTTAATTTCAGATATGAGGGTTTGTTATTAAATGCAATTAGAGATGATGATAGTTCTAGGTTAAGCAATCCCCATACATGATATGCGGGATTCTAATTTAAGCAACTACCATAAATCCAATTACAATTAATATACAAAACAACTAAATTAATCATCCGGGTTTGGGTATGATAGCGTTTCCAGTTCTAGTAACTCTCATACATGGCATGAAAGCTCTAAGTTAGGCTTACGCTCCAATCCAAACCTAGTGATTTTTTAATAATTAATACACACTCATACTGAAATTTAAATTAATGTTACTTATTTAAAGCGCAGCTTTCTTTGGGAATCATTGGCATTGGACACTGTCCTTGCCTTAACCCAAGATTAGATTTAACTACTCATTTTTATTTGAAAGTTAATTGACAGAAATTTAAATGACGTAATTTAAATAACAGAATTTAAATGACAAGAAATTTAAAAGCATAAACTAACCGGCCATTTAGGCGGTGGATAATTAAATGACAAGAATTAAAATTACAGAAATTTAAAGGCATAAACTAACCGGCCATTTAGGCGGTGGATAATTAAATGAGAAGAATTAAAATTACAGAAATTTAAAGGCACAAATTAACCGGCCATTTAGGCGGTGAATAATAAAGTAATAATAAATGACATAAGAATTTAAAAGAAGAAAGAAAAAAAAGTAAGATTATAAGAGAAAGTACTAAAGAAAATGAGAAAGAACAAGAACAATTCTCAAAGAGAGAATTATAAGGAAACAACTAAACTTTTATTCAAGAATAATAATCACACTTACAAATGCAATCAAGTGAGCTATTTATAGGCCACAAGATGCAATACAAACCACACAATTTCAATTATTCAATTAGACATAATTATATCTAATGGGCACTCACACACTTAAAGTTAAATGGATTTTAGCTATAATACACACCTAATATTAAATGGATTTTAGCTAAAATACATACCTAATAAAGCACTCATAAAGTTAAATGGATTTTAGCTATAATATCCACCTAATAGTTAAATGGATTTTAGCTAAAAAAACACACCTAATAAAGCTCTCACATAAAAAATAAAAATAGATTTCTATAAATTGGTTTTTTAATCTTCATTAGGATTAAAAATAATCCTTGGGCCTTCTCCAAATAATATTTTCCATGGGTTGCTCAAATTGGGCCTTAATTCTTCATGGGCTTGAATTCTTCATGGACTTTAATTTTTCATGGGTTTGATTTCTTCATGGACTTGATTTTTCCATGGCTTTGATTTCTTCATGGACTTGAATTCTTCATGGACTTTAAGTCTTCATGGGCTTGAATTCTTCATGCCTAAAAAAAATAAAAATAATTTAATATTATTAATAAATTATATATTATATATATGTATTACACATGGCACATATATATATTAGATTATATTATATATATATATATTACATGCATGCATATAATGATATATATGTATTATATATAATTTTATATATTATTATTATTTATTTTAGAACTTCATTTCATTCATCTTTCAATTTAAATTTACATATAACCATAAAATATATATTAATATCTAATTTAAACCATATTTAAGATCGAAAGAAGGGTATAATTATAACAAAATTTTTACAAAATTAACCACTAATCAGTATGCTGCTTGAATTTAACACAGTTATAAATGTAACTGCTTTTATCATATTGGCATGCTATGATATGAAACCATCATGTAGACTGCATCAATGATATGACTATGAAATGCATACATGCACAATGATACTGTTGATCACACGCATATGAGGCCGTAGGGAGTACGAACTGACACCGCTGGCCTATCAAGGGTGCACCCATACACCCCGGCTTCGAAGAGAAGGCCGCTAAAATGATAGGCAGCAAGAGGGGTGTAGTTGACACCTACGATGAAAGACATTGCATACACTCATAGCATTACATTTGGCATTCTTACTTAGATGATTCATCATCTAACATGGGTTCGCCCCTGGAACATTCAACGTTCCAGCTGGGACTTGCAGAGATGATTCAGAAAGTGGTGATGTGTAGTGACACGAGACATCAAGATACGAGCAAATGTATCATGTTATAACATGATTAGTTTAAGATTTATGTATATTGTTCCATCATCAAACGCTTTATGTATTAACTTGTATTAAATGCCATGTACGATTATTAAATTATGCATGAGGAGGTTCGATTCAGCTTCCGCTTTACATTTATTTCTAGTCTAGATATCTCATCTGGCATTAGATATGGTCTTAGGGAATTTTAAAATAACGTTAAAAAAAAAAAAAAAATTCAAATCAAATTTCCTAAGGCATAACATGCCCAAGAAGGCGGGCTGTTACAAAACATATCTATTGACAAAATTATTGACAAGTCAAAGCCATCTGATTGCATAAAATGAAGAATAATCCATATAGGCATTCACAAAGCCTATGAGGCGCTATACAAACATTGGTGAAAGACACATTATGGTGAAAGACTTAATGTCAGAAGCAATTCTAGCTCTGTCGAGAAGTATCTCAGCCAAAAACCCTGCCCTTCTGCTCTTAAAAATGTTAACAATAGTAACGCTATCTTTGGCAACAGGCGCCAGAAGGCATAGCATTATGACAACATTTTCAATTTTTACAATCGATTAATCAAAAAAAAACCCTAACCCCAATTCGGATAACGCCAATGCCTGAACAAAAATCAACACGTAATATTCACCCAAATAACTCAGATTCATAACATAAAGGCACGTATACGCGTGAATACACATAGAATTTCAGGGATTTGGAGGAGAATCTACCTGTTTCCGAAGGGAATCCCAAGAAGTGGTTGGATCCATGTTTGCAGAAGAAGAGAAAGGGAGCAACTGCGGATTCTTCTCCTTCCGGTTCCGAATCACGGTACAGCGCTTCGAATTGCAAGGAGCAGAACGAGATCGCCCAGTTCTCAAGAATTCCGAGAGAGGCATTCTCGTTGGGGAAGAAACGAACCAGTCATCAAAGACCACGAATTTGCTACCATTATTAATCAATCAATAGACTAATTAATCTGGTTTACCCACCAGTAATGACACCAAAAAAAAAAAAATAGTAGTAGTTGTTACCATACCAAATGGAGCAGCAGGTAGAAGCGATCGAGCGAGACGAGAGCGAGGGCAGTGAGTGAGCAAGAGCGATCGAGAGGCAATCAGGTAGCGAGGGCAAGCGCGACTGAGAGTGAGCAAGCGAGGGCGAGAGCGACTGAGTGTGAGTGAGCGAGCGAGGGCGAGCGACATTCAACGGCGAGAGTGAGCGAGAGAGACACAGCGAGGCTCGAGCGAGAGGAATTTTGGGGGTTAGGGTTTGCAGAGGGAAATTTTGGAAGAGAAAGGGAGGAAAAGATTTGGGCGCGGGTGGGGGATTTTAGGGGATTTATATAAGTCATATCCCCAGCGGTTTCAAAACCGCCGGGGATTGGTCTAAATCACCAGCGATTTTTCAAACCGCCGGGAATGGGTCTATATTCCCGGCGATTTATAAAAACCGCCGGAGATATCTGTACCATAGCCAGCGGTTTTCAAAACCGCCGGTTATTGTGTTAAATCCCCGGCGGTTTTGTAAACCGCCGGGGATTGTAGTGTTTTCCCGACGATTTCTCAAACCGCCGGGAAAAATTCGCCGGCAATACCAATTTTTCTTGTAGTGATACTTCAAGTTGATCTCAGACTTGAGATTTTTGTACAAATGAAACAAGAGTAATTGTTTCAAAACTCAACGGGAAAAATGTCACTTTGATATTTAAGTCGACAAAAAATTTGAGAAGATGGTTTGTAGGCCTATGAGAATAGTGTATAACATTATACTTTTGGTTCACTCTTCAAGATTCTTTTATACCTTTTGAGTTGAGTTACGTAATGAAAATCATGATAAAAATTAGTTGGCTCCACCCATATCGTGGAGAATCAGTTGATTCATCGTAGTTTCACGAGTTTGGGATTAAATAAGATCGAAATTACTAGATAAATGTAAGGTCTTGTTCTAATTTTGCAAATGTTAGACATTGGTATCAAAAAAACTTAGGATGTTTATCCTATGATTTTTCATATTGGGTTTGGATATATCAGTTCTATAAATCTCTGAAATTGTCGCTAGTTAAGGTTTTGGGTTGATTGGAGAAATATGTCAAATTAAATAATTATAACGGAATAAAATAATTCTCCCTCTTGTGTGAACTTAACAGGAGATATCTAAATAAAGTAATAATGAATAAATAAGTGTAGCAATCACTCAATGACAAGAACATCAAAATTTTATGTAAAAAATTCCCTCAATGCGACGAGTAAAAATCATCGGATCGGAGTCCATGTACCCAAAACTTCTACTATCAAACAAATAATGGGTATAATCGTTATTCTTTAGATAACACTAAAGGCGCACCAAATCCTCAATAATTCTTGGCACACACAAATCTCCAAAAACAACAAAACAGTTAACCCAATCACAACCTCTCAAAATAAAGATTCTTGGAATACCACTAAAAAATAATAAGGAAAGATCCAAAAAACGTCACTGTTAGATAATGATTCCCCTTATATGGACCGCGGAATCTTCATATTAACGTTAGATTTAAAGAACAATGAGTTGCGAATGTGCTATCCAAAAATTGTAATGATCGGACAACAGAATGCAGAGATATCAAGGATTAACGAATGATTGCGTAGGCTGCCCAGATTTCTCGAACTCCCAACTGTTGCTCTCAATTTTTTACGAAAAGTTGGCTACTAAAAATTGAGATTTTCTCACACATGAACACATTCACGACTACCCTAGTTTTGCTCCATATATATAATTAATAACCCTTAGGCCCTTTTTCAATTAAACTAATTTGTTAGACTTGGGCCTTGATCTACCACATATGTAGACGGATACCCAACAAATATCCCCATTTGCTTTATGTAGTGGAAAAAGTCGCCATCCCAGCAATGGAATGGCAAACATCAAGATTCTCAATCGACAAGGCCTTCATCATCAAGTCTGAGCCATTATGATCTATATGAATCTTCTCAAGTTCTAATGACTTGGAATTTAATGCATCTCTAATCCAATGATATCTCACATCAATATATTTCGATCTTGCATAAAATGCAACATTCTTGTCGAGGTGAATTGCACTTTGACTGTCACAGAATAATACATATTTCTCCTGCTTGAACCCAAGCTCTCAAACAAAATTTTTCATCCATAACAACTTTTTATTGGCTTCGATTGTTGCAATGAACTTTGCTTCTATGGTCGAAAGTGCAACACATTTTTGTAACCTCGACTGCCATGACACTGCCCCCACCTGAGAAAGTAATCAAATAACTGGAAGTGGACTTATAAGAATCAACATCTCCCGCCATATCTATATTAGTGTAAGATATGGTTTTCTACTCCCAAAACCAAGTTTCAGATCAGAAAATGCCATGAAAGTATCGTATAATCCACTTGATTGCATTCTAATGCTCTCTTCCAGGATTAGCAAGAAATCGATTAACGTTGCCAACAACATAAGTTATATCTGGTCTTGTACACACCATGATGTATATCAAACTTCTCACTGCAAAGGCATACCAGACTCTTCCCATATCTTTTTTCTCTTTATTTGTTAAAGGACTCTGCTTAATGCTCAATTTGATATGAGTAACAAGAGGAGAACTAACAGTTTTACTCTTATCCATGTTGAACTTTTAGAATATTTTCTCAATGTACTTCTCATGTGATAAATATAACTTCTTGGCATTTTTGTCTCGAATGATTCATATGCCAAGAATCTACTTTGTTAGCCCCAAATTTTTCATAGCAAAAAACTAACTCAATTGCTGCTTTTACTTCTCGATCCTCTAGGCACTCTTTCCAACAATCAGTATGTTGTTAACATAGAGTAAGAGAATGATAAAGTCATCATCGGAGAATTTTTATACAAATACACAATGATCTGAAATAGTTTTTTTGAAGCCTTGCTCCCCCATAATTGATTCAAACTTTTTGTACCACTGTCTTAGCGCTTGCTTTAAGTGGTATAAACTCTTTCTCAATATGCAAACATAATTCTCCTTTGCTCTTACTTCAAAACCCTCTGGATGTTCCATATATATTTCTTCTCCCAAGTCACCATAAAGGAAGGTTGTTTTCACATTTATCTATTCAACTTCTAAGTCAAGACTAGTTGCCAAACCAAGAAACACACAAATAGAAGATATCTTCACAATTGGAAAAAATATCTTTTCACAATTGACTCCATTTTTCTAAGTGAATCCCTTTACAACTAATCTAGCCTTATAGCTTAGACATAAACTGTGTTCATTTTCTTTCACTTTGTATACCTATATATTCTTCAAAGCTCTCTTTTCTTTGGATAATTTCACCAACTCAAAAGTATGATTCTTGCGCAATGACTACTTCTCATCTTTCATTGCACTAAGCCACTCCTCCTTATGTTCAACTTTCATAGCTTCTTCAAAGCTCTATGGTTATCGCTCTCAGTCATCAATACATATTCATCAGGAGAATATCGTGCGGAAGGTTGCCTGTCTCTGGTAGACCTCCTTGGAGGAACAATTGTTGGAGTTTCTGATACAGGTACTTGCTCAAGAACTCAATAATTCTTGGCATACCAAATCCTCAAGAACTCAATAATTCCTGGCACACTAAAATCTCCAAAAGCAACAAAGTAGTTAACCCAACCACAACTATCTCAAGAGTAAAAATTCTTGGAATACCACTCAAAAATAATAAGAAAAGATCTCATCAAAAAATGCCATTGTTAGATGATGATTACTCCCAAATGGACTGTAGGATCTTAATCTTAACCGTTGGATTTGAAGAATAATGAGTTGCAAAGTTATTGTCCAAAAATTGTGACGATCAGACTTGGATACAGAGATATAAAGGATCAACCGATGATTGCACAGGCTACGCAAATTTCCCAAACTCCCAATTGTTACTCTCAAATTTTTACCAAAAGTTGGCAACTAAAAATTGAGATTTTATCACACATGAACACCCTCACGACTTCCTTAGTTATGCTCCGTATATATAATTAATAACCCTTGGACCTTTTTTCAATTAAACCAATTTGTTGAGCTTGGGCCTTGATCCACCACATATGTAGGCAGATATCCAACACGGGCAACTGAGATTGCATTTAGGGGAGAGCTTAACAAATAAGTATTTCGAGACCTCCTTCTACTTAAACTGTGTGTTTTAGGATCACTTATATCTTGTCTTATATGATACTTCAACATTCATCTTTTGCATGTGTTACAAACAAACAGAGATAGCAAAATCTCCAAACACACACACAGAGTTCAAAATCTCCACAGATGAACTCACACGAACTGACCGATAAACACAAATCAATATAGACAGTATTGAAAACATAAACAAGAAACAAGAGGCACGAGATTTATAGTGGTTCACCCCCAAAAAGGGGCTACGTCCACTTGAGCTCCGGTGAGAAGAGCTCACTCCACTAAATAGATTCAATCTGATTACAACAAAACATAAACAAAACAACCTTGATTTTCTACACGATAAGCTACGAAATCACTAACAAATTAGGAGCTTATCTTTAAACAAAACCAAAATCAGGAACGCTAAAGAAGACGATCTATACAACATTTACAGAGAGAGAGCAAAAGTAAAACCCTAAAAAAAATGACCGACCCTCTACAAACCCCTCAATCGTTTCCGTCTTCAATGCGATCAGAATCAGCAATCTCGAGGCGAGATATAATATGATTTAATGGCTCGGATTGCTCTCAGTAAAGCAGCACCAATGGCATGGATCAATTTGTGCAAACGGGACAACAGTAGACAAAACGACAAAAAAGCCACAGGACAATTGGGCTGGCCCAAAGTAGCTGCTTTTTATGGCCCTCCAGTGGGCGCCCAAGGAGCAGCCCACGGTTGCCATAAGAAGCCTCCCAGCCTTGGGCCTCATTTGAGGTTTCATTAAATATAACAAACTCCACCTTGAAACATCAAATGAATAAGTAATCAGATATGAAAATATAAGTACCGCATGCTACAAATCTCACCTTCACAGCTCTCGATGACCAAAAAAATTTAGCCATCATCGATATGCAACAATTTTAAGCAATGCTTGAATTTAGTTGCAGTTAATACCTTGGTACCCATGTCAGCTGGATTGTTGGTTGAAGATACTTTCTGGATTCCCACAGTTCCGTTGGCTATCATTTCTCTTACATAACGATACTTCACATCCACATGTTTAGTTTGATCATGATATACTAGATTTTTGGACAAGTAGATGGCACTTTGGCTATCCAAGAAGACCATCACTTTGCTTTGAAGCAAGTGAATTTCCTTTAGGATACCTTGAAGCCATATGGCTTCCTTGAAGGCATCTGTTACAGCCACATACTCTGCCTCAGTAGAGGACAGAGCTACAAGAGGCTGTAACTGAGACTTCCAGCTTATACAATTTCCACCTAAGGTAAAATAGTAAGCAGTGGTGGATTTTCTAGAGTCTTTATCTCCAGCAAAATTAGAGTCAACATAACCAACAAGATCAAGTGTATCAAATCTTTTCTTAAAATTTAAACCTATGCACACAGAGCCATTTATGTACCTAAGCAAATGTTTTAAGGCATCCCAATGTGTTTTACCAGGGTTAGACATGTATCGACTGAGTAATGAAATTGAATATGCAAGGTCTGGCCTAGTGCTTATCATTGAGTACATAATTGTTCCAATTATATGCAATCATTGAGTACATAATTGTTCCAATTACATTTGCATATGGGACATTTTCCATTTCTATTATTTCAGAGTTGGATGTGGGACATTGTAATTTTGATAAAATAAAGTGACATGCCAATGGAATCATAACAGTTTTACAGCTTTCCATTCCAAATTTATGAACAGTTTTTACCAAGTAATCATGCTGATGTGTCTTAAGGCTTTTGTTGCTTCTATTCCTCTCAATTTTCATTCCTAGTATTTTCTTAGCATGGCCTAAGTCTTTCATGTCAAAAACTAAATTTAACATAGACTTTAACTCCTTAATCTTTGACTTAGACTTGCTAATAAGAAGGATATCATCTACATAAAGCAGTAGATAAATAGGAATATCAATGTGCATAAAATAGAAGTAATTGTCATATTGACTTCTAATAAACCCAGCCCCTAGAACAAAATTATCATTTTTTTTGTACCATTGTCTTGGGGCCTGTTTTAAACCATACAAAGATTTTTTCAGCAAACAGATATGATCAGATTTTTCAAACACAACATAACCATTTGGCTGAACCATGTAAATGTGTTCATCGAGGTCTCTATGTAAAAATGCAGTTTCAACATCCAATTGTTCAAGTTCTAGATCAAATTGAACTACTATTACAAGCATCATGCGAATTGTCTTAAATTTAACCACAGGGGAAAAAATTTCAGTATAATCTATCCCTTCCCTTTGTGTGAATCCCTTAGCTACTAGTCTTGCTTTATATTTAATAGGGTCATCAAGAGACATACCTTCCTTTAATTTGAACAGCCACTTACATTGGATCAGTTTCTGATTTTCTAGACGAGGGACAAGAACCCAAGTACCATTGGCCATCAGAGAGGCCATTTCCTCGTCCATGGCTTGTTGCCATTTTTTACTTTCCTTTGAGTTGATAACCTCCTCATAAGAGGAAGGCTCACTGCTCCTCATCTCAACACCTGCCACTAGGGCACAAAACACCAAATTTGAGAAAGCATACCTCGAAGGTGGTCTTATAGACCTCCTGCTTCTATCTCAAGCAAGTTGGTAGTTTTCAAGATTATGTTGGAGGGTGTCATATTGCTCCACCTCAATTTGGGTTTCATCATTTTGTTCATCATGATCAAATTCATGATTAGAGGTCTGGTCTAGGTTTGATATAGGTGAAGGATCACCTTCAGGTAGAGGCTCTGGTATACCTGGATCATTTGGAGGATTATCATCTATAACTTGGTGCTCCACCTCTATTTGAGTTCCTCCTAAGCTGATAAAATTATCTGTGTTACTATGTTGATTGGATTCATTAGTTTTAGATAATTTGCAAGGGTAGACAGATTCATTGAATATAACATCTTGGCTGATGATAATTTTTACACCCTTGGATTGTCTTTCCCATAGCCTATATCCCTTAGTTCCTTCCTGATATCCAACAAAAACACACTTAGTGGATCTAGGTTCCAATTTTCCTTCTGACTGATGAGCATAAGCTTCACAGCCAAAAGTTCTTAAGTAGTTGTAGTTTAATTTCCTTCCAGTCCACTTTTCTTCAGGGCATTTAAAATTAAGGATAGTTGAAGGGCTTCTATTTACTAGATGTGAAGCTGTTGCTAGGGCTTCCCCCCAAAAGGATTTAGGTAAGCCAGATGTGAACAAAAGGCACCTCACTTTTTCAAGGAGGGTTCGGTTCATCCTTCAGCCACCCCATTTTGTTGGAGTGTGTTCTTGACAGTCTTATGCCTATTTATTCCTTGGGAGTTACAAAATTCATCAAACTCTTTATTACAGAATTCTAACTCATTGTCAGTTCTAAGAGTTTTGATTTTTCTGTCAGCTTGGTTTTCTATTAGGATCTTCCAATTTTTGAATTTCTCTAATGTTTGATCCTTAGTTTTTAACAGAAAAACCCACACCTTCCTAGTAAAATCATCAATGATAGAAAGAAAATACCTGTTGCCTCCATGGGTGGGAACTTGTGAAGGTCCCCAGAGATCTGCATGTAGGTACTCAAGGCATGCCTTCACCAGGTGAGTTCCCTTATGGAAACTCATCCTGTGTTGCTTGCCCAGCACACATGGTTCACAAAAACCGAGGGTCTCAGCAGACACTGGACCAAGGTATCCTTGGTTTGACAGTGCCTGCAAACCTTTCAGGCTCATATGGCCAAGCCTCAAGTGCCACAGTTCAGTCTTATCAGTGTTAACATAACAGAAGAATGAAAACAGTCATTTAAAACATATAAACCATTTTTCTTTAAACCAGTTAAAATTAATTCTTCTCCTTTAAAAACATTCAAAGAACCATTTTCAGCTTTCTATGAGAATCCTAACTCATCAAGTGTACCAAGTGAGATTAAATTCCTTTTAAGGTCAGGGACATATCTTACATCAGTGAGAGTTCTAACTTTGTTGTCATGCAACTTAAGAGTTATGTCACCTCTACCCTGAACATTACATGAATGGTTGTTTCCCATATACACTATTCCACTTTCTCTGTTATTAAAGTTGTGAAACCAGTCTATATTAGGACACATATGGAAAGAACAGCCAGAGTCCATAATCCATTCATTTATAACTGAGCTTGAGGAAACATTAAGCACCTCAGCCAAACAATTAGAACTACTAGCTGCTACTGTTACATTACCCCCTTACTTTTGTTTTTTCAAGTAGTCATAACAATATTTCTTTATATGTCCTTCTTTCCCACAGTGGTAACATTTCCACTTTTGTTTTTGTTTTCCCTTCTTATCCTTCCTTTTTCCTTTATATCCTGACCCATTATGTTGTTCAGTATTCACAGTATAATTTCTTTTATTTGTATTTCCTTTAACAAACAAATTGCTGCCAGTTTTCTTAGATGTACTAAGTTCTAGTTCTCTAGCCTTAATACCAGATATAACAAGTTCCATATTATGGACTATACCAGTGTAACGTAAAGCATGTTTCACTACATCATAATCATCAGGTAAGGAGTTTAACAAAATCATTGCCTCACTAGTATCTCCTAAAGCCTGATCAATACCTCTTAATAACAAGGTGAGTCTAGTAAATTCATCTATGTTTTCATCCATAGACTTAGATGTATTCATCTTAAAGTTAAACAACATGCCTTTTAAATAAACCAAATTTGGAGCAGACATCACAGAATATAAAGATTCTAATCTATTCCAAAGTTCAAGAGGTAGAGATATACTGTCAACCTTACGGATTACAGAGTCACCAAGATGAAGAAAAATCATATTAAACGCCTCTTCTCTGATTTCATCAGTTCGAGCCAGCTGCTCAGGTGACCATTTCCGGTCATCTGATTCCAGTGCTATAAGCACTTTATGATGAGAGAGAAAAACCCTCATCTTCTTTTTCCAACTTTCGAAATCCCCCTTTCCATCGAATGTACCGATTTCAAATCGAGTTGTTGTCATTTTCGTGTTGCACGAAAAATGCCCTAAAAAATAAACCCTAGATTAATGACTAAGACCTGTTCAGCAAACTCCCACTGACAGTGTCTCTTCAGAAAACCCTAGAGTTCTTAAAAAACAACACCGACACAAAAAGGAAAGGAAACCCTAGATTTCGGAAAAGAGAGTCGGTCGAGATTTTGACCCTAAAACGTTGGATACGATAAACCAGAAGGCTCTGATACCACTGTTACAAACAAACAGAGATAGCAAAATCTCCAAACGCACACACACAGTTCAAAATCTCCACAGATGAACTCACACGAACTGACCGATAAACACAAATCAATATAGACAGTATTGAAAACATAAACAAGAAACAAGAGGCACGAGATTTATAGTGGTTCACTCCCAAAAAGGGGCTACGTCCACTTGAGCTCCGGTGAGAAGAACTCACTCCACTAAATAGATTCAATCTGATTACAACAAAACGTAAACAAAACAACCCTGATTTTCTACACGATAAGCTACGAAATCACTAACAGATTTGGAGCTTACCTTTAAACAAAACCAAAATCAGGAATGCTAAAGAAGACGATCTATACAACATTTATAGAGAGAGAGAGCGAGAGAGAGAGAGCAAAAGTAAAACCCTAGAAAAAATGACCGACCCTCTACAAACCCCTCAATCGTTTCCGTCTTCAATGAGATCAGAATCAACAATCTCGAGGCGAGATATAATATGATTTAATGGCTCGGATTGCTCTCAGTAAAGCAGCACCAATGGCCTGGATCAATTTGTGCAAATAGGATAGCAGCAGACAAAACGACAAAAAAGCCACAGGACAATTGGGCTGGCCCAAAGTAGCTGCTTTTTATGGCCCTCCAATGAGCGCCCAAGGAGTAGCCCACGGTTGCCATAAGAAGCCTCCCAGCCTTGGGCCTCATTTGAGGTTTCATTAAATATAACAGCATGAATTAAGATTTATGTTTATCTCTGTATAATTTAAGAGTACAGTTCGCCTAGAATTTGAGTTTTTCATGATAGTCCGTATCAAGCTGTGAGTTCAGCAAGTGTTTAACTTCTAATGCGATGCTCGACTTCCAGGATAATTCTAGTCACCTGGCACTTTGTGTTTCCATGAATTCCTTTATTTTTCTTCAACATGATCAAAATAAAAAATTATTGCATGTGTCCAAATTTCTCCAACAATTAGGTTAATATAACTGTCACAATTAGTTTACTATATTTTTGCCGAAACTTGTGCCCTTTACCCTCTTGAGACCTTTGAAAATCTAGAAAAGAAGGAGAGAGGAAGAAAAAAGGAGTGGCTTGCATGCCACTTAACCAACTGATGCCCTTTTTTATATTTTCTTTTCTTTTTTTTTTATTTCAATCCATTTTATACATCCGCTCACATATATACACATATATACATAATTCCTCTTTTATACATATCCATAAAACATAAAAATATATCTATATATATATATATATATGCACACATCCACACGGTAGCTCTATCTCTTTCAATTACCCCTAATTAATTTTGACTTTTCAACTTACACATGATCCCCATTTCTTGATTTTTCAACACATTTATAATCCACATTTTATTTGACTTTTCAACCTCCCTTGGCCTTAGCTTTGACTTTTCAACCTCCCTTGGCACAATGACCCACCTTCCAATTTCCAATCCCCCATTTTTTCAATGGAGTTTCAACTGAATTATTACCCTGATTTCCTTTTGACCTTTCAATCTTCAATTGTAAACTATTTTAGTTGATATTTCTTTCTACATAATTTCATCTTCACAAATTTTCAATTCTCTAACACAATGAAAAAAATACAACACTCATAAAAATAAGGGTCAAAAGATCTAGACCTACATAAGGATCAATCATTGCATCTTTTCTCTCTATCTAACATCTCTTACATCTACTCCAAAGTCTCTTTTCTGTCTCTCTATATATATATCTCTCATTCGGTGTCTTCTCGCCTTCTTTGGCGTGTCCTCTCTATGTCCAATGTCTAATGCGTCTTTCCAGCGTCTCAGACATGTCCTTTCTCTCACTTCTAATTTAGTTTTAACATATATTAATGCATTTTATTAAATTCCTACAAATAAGGAAGATTATAAAATCATACTGAAGACTCCTAAATATATACATAAATGATATATAAATTTAAAATTTTGTTCTAAAATTGTTAATTGGGAAGGTTAATTTCATCCTGAAAAGGAGTTAAGATTTTAATTTTAAATTACCATTAAGTAAGTTTTTGTTATATTTAAAGTTATTAAAAGTTGAAAATATAAAGAATATTAGAAAGTAAAAATAATGTCAAAATTTCAATAAATATAGATTTAATTATAATAAAAAATTATTAACATAATAATATCATAAAATTTTACTCTTCATATTTTTTTTGGCTAATTGTAGTTTTTTTTATAGCTTCAGAGAGAGGAAAGGAGAGGGGATTATATCTGTTGCATTAGGAGAGAGAGAGAGAGAAGAGGCACGCTTGTCACAGTACACGTGGAAAGCCCTTACTGGCCCGGTCTAGGAATGCGTCGGCAGATCAGGTCCTGTATAGAATTTCCTTATTTTTTATTGGAGGTGGAACTAATCATTCTTTTTGAATCGGGGAAGCCGCCGCAAGAGGGAATATACAAATAATATAAAGAAATGTTTCTGAGCCATGTGAATGAGTGATTAAAGCATCGGTATTTGATTCAGTCAGACATGGACGGCTGCCCCTATGGATTGAGTGGTAATAAACAATCATTTTTGTCCAGAAAACAAATCACATGATGCATTAAATCACATCAAACAGAGGGTCATAGTTTCATAAAAATAAAACAAACTCGGAAGCAGCAGCCGTGTTAAATAGAGTATACAATTTGTTAATTGTATATTCTATTTTAAATTATCTTTTTAAAATTTTAACTTATTTTTTATGACTTTATCCAATATTTTCTTGTGAGATTTATCAAATTTCAAGATCCAAGAAAAATTTTGTTAAGTCCACAAATAACTATTTTATTATATTTTATTAGATAAATTTATTTTTCCCTTCTACATAAATTTATTTTGATCCCTGTAAATAAAAAAAATAATGCATGTATCATCTAATGCATTTCAAAAAATTTAACAAATAATTTGATAAAAATATTAAAATGCTTCACATAGATTTATTTTAACCATTCCATATCTTAATCTAAAAAATATTTTAATTTTAATCTTGATATAATTTTATATTTCTTATTTTAACAAACGTTACCTTAGCAAATACTAAGCAAGTATGTACCATCTTTTTTCAATAGCAATTAATGATGAATGACTTAATGAATTCTCTCCTTAATTAGTCAAAGAAATAGAGAAAACTCTCTGCTAAACTATTGAACCATATACAAGCATGTTATGGTAAAGTTAAGAGAAGGCTTCACAAATAATATCTTCTCAACCATGCAACATTATTACATATTTATAAATAAAAAAAATCATTACATATTTATTGTTTCTATATATCATGAGGAGGGTCTCCTTTTTTTGAGTAAGAGTTGGTCTGAAACAATTTGAACTTGAGGGAAAAAAGGTTTATCTATGATTTCTGTTGTGAAGGGAATTTTTTCCTTCTACGTGAATCTTCCTCCACACTTAACAATTTCCTTTGTTTCAAGGCTTGTTTTTATATTTTTGACATCCCAAGATATTTAGGGGTGTTCAAAAAACTTGTCAAATTATGAAAATTGATCGCACCGCATCACATGATTTTTTGAGGAGAACAGTTTGAGAAATCTTTAAACTGTGTGGTCTGTGATTTGAGGATTTTTCGGTTGGATTAAAAATCGATTTGTCCGAGTAGGTTAATAATAAAAAATTAAAAAAAATAAAAGAGTGGCACCAATTTAATAAGGACAGTGGAAAGGCAGTAGTCTATTGCCGATAAGGAAAATCACAGCATAGGAAACATCAGATTTTTGCGTCCAGTTTATGAGTTGAGCATCCAGTGTATTGTTTTCCTTGTTGAAAAGCATAAGAATTTGTAGACTTTATTTTAGTTGAGCATCCATTTATTTTGGTCTGTGTTTAGGTCCAAAAATTTGAGTTAGTTGTCATTAATTTCTGCTGCCAGTAGAGGAAGCATCAGATTGGGCGAAAATGACGTCTAACTGCACCACAAAATGCAAAGTTTTTAAATTTGAGATTTTCCATTATTGATGATCTCAAGTTTGGATATTAAACTTGAGATTTGATTTGATCGTATTTGATTCTTTTGATAGTGGATTTGATTTGAAATTTGGCTCCTAATTTTTTTTTTTTTTTTACATTGAAAAGTTTTTCACATAATATTTTATATGTATATTTGTGCTTATTTATTATTTGTGTTTGATTTATTTTTTATACATAATTAATATTTGATTTACACAATTATTTTACTCGTAGCCCAACAAGACTTAAATGACTGTGATTTTGACTGCATTATACGTACTTTTCACTACATTATATTTTTTTGTTGGGGGATGGAACGACTCGTTCTTTCTAAATGGGGGCTGCCCACAGTTGATCAAGCTGGAGATGAAGATGTATCGACATTTTCAAACTTAATTTAAAAGAGCCTATCGTATCCTTCCAGGTCAGATGGAGATATTCTAACGCAAATTTTCAATCATGAGGGAATGTACAAATATAAAGAAATGTTTCTGAGCCATGTGAATGAATGAATAAAGCATCGATTTTTGATTCAGACCTGGAAATGGCTGCCTCTATATATTGAGTGGTAATAAACAATAATTTTTGTCCAGAAAACAAATCACATGATGCATCAAATCACATCGAACAGGAGGAGGGCATCAAACAAATCACATGGTTTCATAAAATAAAACAAACTCGGAAGCAGCCGTGTTAAATAGCATACAATTTGTATGTTGTTTTTAGATTATGTTTATTTTTTTTAATTTTAAAATAATTTTATTAATTGATTATAAATATATAATGCTTTGTAATATTTTATCAACTAAAAAAATAATTTTAAAACTAAAAATAATGCACTTTATTAACCAATCTTTTTAGAGCACTGATTAACATTATACTAATTTTTTGATATTTTCAATGTTATAATACTATCAATTATTAATCAAAATGGGCATGACTGCCTATCTTCTTTCTTCACCAGATTAAGCTTAAACTATTGAGAAAAGAAAGTTGTAGACAAATCAGCAATTGAAAGGCCAGAATAAACAAATGGCCCTCAATCTCACGTGGATGATTTTCCCAAAATTAATCTCAATTATCGATAAGCTTTCAAGCTTCTATACTAAAGAATTATTCCTGCATGATTCCCTCCACGGTGTATATAAAGGGCTGGCGAAGAGAAACCTGAAACCACAGCTCAGCGGCCATGGCGATGCAAATAAGATACCTTCTGCTGTGCCTCATAGTCCTGGCCAACTCACTGGCTCAGTTTGAGACCGTGAGTGCGTATTTCAACCGCACCAGCTTCCCTAAGGATTTTGTTTTCGGCGCATCTTCAGCTGCCTACCAAGTACACAGCTCTTTTACATTCTTCTTTTACTAAGTAAAGTTATAATTGAAATAACGCAGTCCAGCCAGCGACATTACAGCCGCATTTCTATGCATTTTGTTTATCTAAAGCGCTTTTGTGTTACTTTGATCAGTATGAAGGTGCAGCCAACGAAGGTGGGAAAGGCAAAAGCATTTGGGATACCTTCGCGCATGAATATCCTCGTATCTCTCTCTCTCTGAACTTTTTAACTGTATTTTTGGTAGTATAAACGAAAAAACTATTACAGCTTAACCAGGAACATTACAAAAGCATTTTTTTTGAGATTTTAGAATTCCAGGACATGAGCCTACTCGTCGATAACACCACTACTTGCGTGTTATTCCACTTCTATTTACAACCATAGGAGAAATTACCTAGCAAAACATGTATGTGTCAAATACATGCATTATACTGATAGTTTCAAAATACAACGACAATGCAGAAAAAATATCTGACGGTAGCAATGGAGACGTGGCCGATGACTTCTATCATCGCTACAAGGTATGAGTCTCTTATTCTTCATTGGAATAGGCTTTGTAATAAACTATTTAAGGGAAGAGTTACCAGAATAATTAAAGACGATAATTAATTTCACTACATATATATGATTAATATGCTAAATGGCGCATAGAGATTTGATTATGGATACCATTATTGGGCAATTCTAGTTTTAGTTTTTGAAAGTTTAGGTTTGTTTCTGTCAACTAAAAGGATGGGAAATATTACAGGAAGATATTCAATTCATGAGTGAAATGGGATTGGATGCTTTCAGACTCTCCATCTCCTGGCCTAGAGTATTACCTCGTAAGTCGTTTAGTGTAATCTTTTCCTTTGGTCATAAGAAAGGAAAATAAAGCTTACATGATGAACAGTTTGATTTTGTTTTTAATTATCAAAATCTGTCATAGTCTTATTGCACATGCATTCTCCTATTAATTAAATTGGAAGACCTCTCATTCTACATTCTGTCTCATTCTATATCATGTTTATCAAAAATTATTTCTTTTGCTAATTATATAAACATTTGTAATTATTCAGGTGGAAAGTTAAGTGGAGGAGTAAATAAGGAAGGAATTGCCTTTTATAATAAAGTCATTAATCAGCTTCTCGCAAAAGGTGATACAACTCTTCCTTTCTCTCTCCATTCATTGTATAGACTTGCGTGCTTATAAAATTAAACGAGATTTGAAAGAGAGTAATTTTTTGTCAGAGTAGTTTATATCGTTTCATTTTAATTTTTATGGGAACCTTGCATTGAAAATTTAAAACACTATTACTCGCTAATAATTATCTGCAAAAATAATTTCACGAAAAATAAGTTGTACAAATAATTTAATGTGTTGTTTTTATTTTTTTCTTGAAAACATGCAGGCGTACAACCTTATGTCACAATCTTTCACTGGGATCTTCCACAGGCACTAGAGGATGAATATGGTGGCTTCCTAAGCCGCAAATTTTTGTAAGTAATTCCTCCATAGAACCAAACCGAAGTTAGCTTTTTCTTAAAATCCATCCTTAGAACAGGGGCTTGGCCATATGAGGAAAAATAAAAAGAAAATAGCAGACTTTTTATGCATGTATTTTGCCATGTACATCAAAATATTTATGTACCCTTCTTTTTTTTTTTACAGGGATGATTATCGCGATTTTGCAGAGCTTTGCTTCAAGGAATTTGGTGATAGAGTAAAACATTGGATCACCTTCAATGAGCCCTATGTTTACATTGTAAACGGTTATGACTTGGGTGGATTTGCACCTGGTCGATGCTCGGCATTCAAGAATAACAATTGCTCTGCTGGAAATTCTGCAACAGAGCCTTACACTGTTGGTCACAATTTGCTTCTTGCCCATGCAACAGTAGTGAAATTATACAAGGAAAAATATCAGGTGATTTGCAAGAGATATTTACCATTGCGATAAATGACACCCGGTAATTAATTAATAGGGAGCTTACAACTTTCGACTACAATTACTATGCAGGCAATTCAAAAGGGACAAATTGGGATCACCCTTGTGTCTCAATGGATGATCCCGTATTCCAATTCTGTGACAGACAAAAAAGCAGCTTATAGGGCACTCGATTTTATGTATGGATGGTGAGTAAATTTAATTAAAAAACTTGTTGATATTTGGGCAAGTGCTGTACATGTATTTGGCTATGAACTAAGACATAGTGGTCTCTTTCTCTCTCTACATATATCTTGGGCACAGGTTCCTTCGTCCATTGGTATATGGAGAATACCCACGGATCATGCGTGCCATTCTAGCAAGACGATTACCAAAGTTCTCTCCAAAGGAGGCTGCGTTGGTGAAAGGGTCTTATGACTTTATCGGACTAAACTACTACACTGCAAATTATGCAGCTAATAATCCTACTCCCAACAAAGTTAACCTTAGCTCTGTAACTGACAACCGTGCCACACTTACAAGTAAATTCCTACAAAACCTTATACAATTGGTTTTGACAAAAAGAAATGTTTGGTTGTTGTTTTTTGCTAAAGTTTATGTCTTTTGCAGCTGAGCGAAATGGTGTCCCCATTGGCAAACCAGTAAGTTGTGGACAACAGTACTATGACAATTTATTTCTTTTCTTTCTTTTTTCTATCCAAGATATGAACTCAATAAATATCTCATTGGTTTGGTGAAAACATCAATTTGCAGACTGGAGTAAGCAGTTTCTTCTCTGTTCCAAGTGGACTTACAGATCTTTTGATCTATGGCAAAGAAAGATACAAGAATCCAACCATTTACATTACGGAGAATGGTAGAAAAATGATTACTTTTACCACACGACCTTTCCAAATTGGAGTTTGTTAATGTTTACTTGTTCATAATTATATTTGTTCTTGGATAATTTCAGGGTTAGGTGATTTCAACAATCAAACTGTTGCTGAGGGTATCAAGGACCCACAAAGGATTGAATTCTACCGCAAGCATCTTTTGGCGGTCCTCCAAGCTATTTAGTGAGTTTATTCTCCTTTTTAGTAGGTTTTTTTTTTTTTTTTTTCAGTAACTAATATTATCCCACTTGGAACTAGTGGACAAATAACTGAGAATCATAACACTCAAATTCGAAATTTCAAACTCATAAACATTACTGTCTACAACTAAGCTATAACTCTAGCAGTCTTAATACTGTAAAATAAACTATGTGCTTGGACGTGAATTTTTCGCAGTTCGGGTGTTGACGTGAAAGGCTTCTTTGCCTGGTCTTATCTCGACACATACGAGTGGAGCGGTGGGTACACCTTGAGATTTGGCCTCAATTACGTTGATTATAACGACAACCAGAAGAGATATCCCAAAGATTCAGCTTATTGGTTTAAGAAATTCCTCCTCAAATAAAAATCATAAAGTTGTACCATTTTTTTTTTTTTTCATCATGTTTGATAAAGATGGAGACGTACTCTTAGTTTGAGTCTTCCTTCTCAATCGTCTTGAGATTTTTCAAGGTTGTATGCCTATTTAGTTCTTAGACTTTGCTTTAATGCAAGAGGAATAAAATGTTATGGTGGCGTGTTCTTACTTATCTTTACATTTTTTTTTCCTTCTCCTACGTACTCCCTCTTTATTGCTGGTAAAAGGAAGTGATGAGATGTTGAAGTCTATAATTCAGCGGCATTTTCATAAAAATAGTGTTAATTAGTACTTCTATAAATACTAATAATTAATTAAGCCTCGTTCGTATATAAAAAATTAATTAAATAATATATATTTCGTTCGAGCATTTGTAATAAAATTAAGTTTAGGCCAGTCTAGAAGAACCAAAGGGCATTTTGAAGCCCATAGTTGTAGAGAAAATAGGGTTCTCTCTTTTTGTTAAAAGTAAAAAAAATAAAATAAAAATCTATTACGATTAAAATAATTGTAATTTATTCAAAGCCACTCTTGAACCGAAGCAGATTGTAAATTTGTAATCAACTAAATTAATTAACAGACTAATTTAATTAGTTTTGATCCATCCTCAATTTAAGTTTAATTTATCTAGGACAGTGACATCTTTTGTATTGGGATGATCGTCTTTACGCGGCCCTTGATACTCGTGCCCTCAATTACATCAAGGGAGATAAATCGTAAGTTGAGCCTTTAGCCCTTACGCAAAATAAGGATCGAACTCACAACCCATTAGATTGACACTACTATATTATTCATTCGACTGCTCGAGCAATAGGGTTTTTCTTTATACCTTGTGAGGCTTTTATTTATTTATTGGATAATCAATAAATTGAATCAAGCGTATTGACAAAATTACATGCAATTAAAGAAAAAAAAACTATCGTTCTCCGTATGACAAGCATAATTTTACTTGAAAGATATAACATAACATTACTCAAGTGGAACCATAAAACTTTGTCGCACTTACTTCACTTGAAAGATATCACAATAAACGGCAAGCATAATCGATTACTGGAAATCTGTTATTCAATTATTGATACTGTACGAACTAAGAAAAAAAAAATGAAGATGCCAATGAGGGATCTTCATCTCTTATTATAAATGTGCGCGCGCTAATATATCATTGACCATGTTGGACACACTAAACCAAGACTCGCATCTCCAAACTTGCTAACTATTTAAGGAGGAATTTTTTGTACTAGTAAGCTACTGAATCTTTTGGGTATCTTTTCAATCCATTCTTGAAGTCTACATAATTAAGACCGTATCTAACAGTGTAGCTACAACTCCACTCAAAATCATGGAGAAGTAACCATGTAACCCTTAACATTAACAACCTCCCTGAAAGGCAAAGAATGTGATGAGATTGTAGTGAAATTAGCTTCTCTAAGTA
Organism: Diospyros lotus; assembly: GCF_014633365.1. Taxonomy (NCBI): domain Eukaryota; kingdom Viridiplantae; phylum Streptophyta; class Magnoliopsida; order Ericales; family Ebenaceae; genus Diospyros; species Diospyros lotus. The sequence goes on along the minus strand of NW_026267104.1, from coordinate 6,996,067 downwards.
GAAGAAATCCAAGCCGGGCACAAGGCATAGGCCACTAATTCTAATAATTAATTATTTAAAATTTATTTATTTTTAAAATATAAAATCACTAATTCTATTTCATACTAGTTTTTGTTTGAATTTATACTATGTTTATTTTATTGTTTCATTTAGACAAAGAGGCCCGCAACTCCTCAAATTCACGAATTATTTTTCAATGTTAGGCAATGAATAGTAAGAGGTCATTTAGATGAGAAAGCTCTCCAACTCCCAAAATTCACATATTATTTTTCAATGTTAGACAAAGAGGTTTGCAACTCTCCAAATTTATGGATCATTTTTCAATGTTAGCCAATGAATAGTGAGGGGTCATTTAGACGAGAATGCCAGTAACTTCTCAAATTAAATATTATTTTTTAATATTAGGTAATGAATAATAAAGTATAAATTAGTAACGCAACAAAAAAAAAGAGAGTAAAATGTGGAGTTATTTTAGGAGGATAATTTGATAAAATAATTCTTTGACGACGAAAACTTCATAAGGAGAATCCTTATTGATTTGGGCATTAAAGAAAAAAAAATAAAAGTAAATCGTTGACTTTTTAAGTTGAAAAACCTAACTGTACACTCTCTAATCTATATTTTTAATTAGTTATTCAACTCTTATGTTTTCATATATTTTTCTTTTGTCTATATTATCAATTGAAAAAGATTTTTCTTTTAAACTTGAATACAAAAATTTAATTAGTGAGTCTGAATCTCAAAAAGCAAACAAAATAAATTTTAAATAACTTTTAATATTTATTTATATTATTAAAGAACCACCAAAATAACTCTTATCTAGGATTACAAATATTCTTAAACCGGCTCTCAAGAAATCATTATCTCAAACATAGCTCAACTATATTATGATGAAATTAGTTGGAATGGATGGCTAAATAATGTTCAATTCTAAAACTAAGAGGGAGTAGCTCACTTAATAGCTTGCTTGAGAGAAAAAAAGGATTGATAGTAGTAATTGTTGGCATCAATTTATCCAATCCCTAACTTGTGAAAACTTGTAATGAAACAAGGTACCCAACCAAGTACCAAGTGCAATCACAAAAATAAAGGAGACAATCAATTTACGTGAAAATCCTCTCACTGTAAGGAATAAAAATCACAAGACCGAAGTCCACTAAAAAATTCTACTAATATTATCAAATCTAGGTTACAAAATCCTCTTAACAATCACAAGAGACAAAATATAGAATCAAACTTATCTCAAATCAATAAAATAATAAAGGAGTTAGGGAATAACGAACTGAACCACAAGACAATATGAAAATGGCTTGATTCCCAAGGATCCCTGCCTCCAAATTAGATCTCCACCATTAAATCCTAGAATCATGAGTCTCAAATATACCCTCCAAATTTGAGCTCAATCGGACCATAAAACAACACTACAAGAAATTTAGTATATTGTAACAAAAATAATTGTAATGGATTAAATTTTGTCACGAAAAGTATTTTTTTTGTGACAAAATTGTGACAAAATAGAGTTTTTTCATGCTAAATTGAAAAAGTGAGTAAAGTTGTGACAAACTATATTTTGTCATAATATAATGATGTAGATAATTTATAATGACAAAATAGTTTTTGTCACAAAATTTTGTCACATGAAGTTGGCGCCAATTTTTTTGCGCCAATTCAACTTACATAATATGACAAAATAATTGTCACAATATATTAATTATATAAGATGTAATTACAAAATTTTTTAGTCACAATAAGTAATAATTTTTATAACAAAAATAGTTTGTCACAACATAATATTATAAAAAAAAAATATGACAAAAATATGTATGTCACAAGAAATTCAATTTTTTGTGATAAAAATAATTTTATTAAATTTATTTTTTCAACTTGCAGCGTATCTTTTTTGTCACAAAAAATAATTGTGATGGATTAAATTTTATCACGAAAATTATCTTTTTTCTGACAAAATAGAGTTTTCTCATGCCAAATTCAAAAAATGAGTAAAGTTGTGACAAACTATATTTTGACAAAATATTTTGTCATAATATAGTGATGTAGATAATTTATAATGTCAAAATAAATTTTGTCACATGAAGTTGATGCCAAATTTTTTGCGTCAATTCAACTTACATAATATGATAAAATAATTGTCACAAAATTTTTTTTCCCAATATTTAATTATATAAGATGTAATTACAAAATTTGTTAGTCACAATAAATAATAATTTTTATAACAAAAATAATTTGTCACAATATAATATTATAAAAAAATATGACAAAAATATGTTAGTCACAAGAAATTCAATTTTTTGTGACAAAAATAATTTTAATGACAAAAATAATTTTATTAAATTTATTTTTTCAACTTGCAGCATATCTTTTTTGTCACGAAAAGTAATTGTGATGGATTAAATTTTGTCACGAAAATTATCTTTTTTATGACAAAATTGTAATAAAATAGAGTTTTCTCATATCAAATTCAAAAAGTGAGTAAAGTTGTGACAAACTATATTTTGAAAAAATATTTTGTCATAATATAGTGATGTAGATAATTTATAATGACAAAATAATTTTTGTCACATGAAGTTGGTGCCAAATTTTTTGCACCAATTCAACTTACATAATATGAAAAAATAATTTTGTAACACCCCACTTTCTCAGGGCGTGTTATAACTTAGGAAATTTGGAACTTATTTTTTTTTTTTTTAAATCCATTTCACATGCTAAATTTAATTATTCCAAAATTCCCCTAGACCTATCTAGTGCAAAACCTAGCAATTCATACTCTAGGTTTAAGCAGAATCATATAAAGCGGAAGCTGAAATCGAACCTGATCGTAGCATCTCATACATTGATAACTGAACATAGTTCATAATACCAAATTCTCGGTACAATTCATAAGCTTTTAAAACACACATTCTTGCTATACATAATACTTGAAATATTCATGCTACAACAAACATGGTACAACTTGCTCATTCCTCGATAACTCGTGTCATTACACATATTCGATTTTTGTAACATCACTGCAAGTCCCAACTGGAACGTTTGAATATTCCAGGGGCATAAAACCAAATTAGATGATGAACCATCTAAATAAGAGTACAAAATGTTTTATCAAGTGTATATGCAATGTCTTACTTTATCGTAGGAGTTAACTGCGCCCTTCCTGCTACTCTCATTTTTATGGACACCTCTTTCGAAGCTGGGGTGTATGGGTGCACCCTTGGTAAAGTAGAGGCGCCAGTTTGTACTCCCAACAGACCAAATGCGTGTGATCAATAATGTCAACGTGTACATTTGCAATTCATAGTCATGTCATGTATGCAGTCTACATGTTGGATACATATCAGAATATGTCAATACGATGAAACATTCTGTAGGAACAGGTTTTTAACATAAACATTTATAATCGTACCAAACTTGTAACAGTACACTTACTTTTCACAAATTAAGCTGTCTCGATAAGCATGCCGACCTTGAAAAATGTGCTAGACAAGCTATTTCCAAATCCTCGAGCCTCAAGGGTTCCTAAAAACATTAAATTTATTCCTGAATATCAATTTCCTATTTTCCTCATAATTCTCATAATTTTCCATAATTTCTTCTTATTTTCTAGGTCTCATATCCTCAAAATTCACAATAAATATCTAAATCCTCATTTAACCCAATCTTTCTTCACTAATATTCCTAAAATAGCATTTCTAGACTTATGAAATTTCCTTATAATTTTTCAGATTAAATTCCAATTTTTTCCCTATTTTCCATAATAACAAAATCACAAAATAAATAATTATTTTAACATTTTCCAAGAAATTTTTCTCAAAATAAAACATAAATTAAATTCTAGATTTTCTAGAATATTTCCCAAGTTTTTTGAAATTTTCTTCATTTTTTTTTCTTTTCTTTCTTTATTTTCCACCCGACGCGCACATGTAGCCCACGCGCCGCCCCCCCATGCACTGGCGCGTGCCGCCACACGCTCGACCCATTTGGGTCATTTTCTCCGACGGTTGCTTAGCCGCTAGCGAGCCTCCCGAGCCCCAAGCTTCCCTCCCCCCTAAATCCAACCTCCCGAACTCGAAAATGGCCTTAAAATGCAGAAAAACATCACGAAATACCTCAAATCGCCCTTGAAGTCTTAGCTCCAGCGAAGGCGCGACTTTCCAGCGAGGCTTCGTTTCCTTGCTTCCGCTGCTCCGTTGGCCACCAAAATCTCCACACTTCTTATCCATGACCTAAGGACTAAAACCCCACTCACCAATCTCTCAAACACTGCCTCAATCACCCAATCTCCGAAGTAAAATTTTTTATGAAATGAGCTGCTCAAATGCGATTATTTATAGCCCAAATCGGCCACGAGTTATCCCATCAAGGGCACCCACGCGTCCTAAGAGCCATTCCGACGGCCATTTCGGCCTTAATGCCCCCCTTCCTTTGATTGCTTGTTGCAGGCGCAACCAGAGCATGGCTATTGCGCCTGCTCTGATTTGATCTTTTTTTTTATTTTTTTTAATATACATATATACATATATATATATATATTTGAATTTATAACACTTTAAAATATTGAAAGAAAATTCTAATTCTTAATACATAAACCTTATAATTTCTGGTATTTTTAACTATGTTTAAACTATATATTTTATACAATATAAATAAATTTATACATATCTAACTTTATTAAATTTACTGATAAACACTAAAATTCTAATTACGCTTATTTATTCATGACGCTTCAGGGTATTACAAATTTTGTCACAATATTTAATTATATAAGATGTAATTACAAAATTTTTTTGTCACAATAAGTAATAATTTTTATAACTAAAATAGTTTGTCACAACATAGTATTATAAAAAAAATATAACAAAAATATGTACGTCACAAGAAATTTAATTTTTTTTATAAAAATAATTTTAATGACAAAAATAATTTTATTAAATTTATTTTTTCATAAAAATACATCATATTAGGCATAAAAAATAATAATCTGGTGACAAAAAAAATTCAAAATATTTTGTCATAATAAGAAAATAAAAGACATGTAGTGACAAAAATATTTTATTGTAATTTTTTGTCATAAATTTTTAATCCCAATATTAATTAGATATCCTAACAAACATTTTAATTAATTATAAAAAAACACTAGAGAACTAAAATGATAAAATAATAATTAATTTTTGGCTAATTTAATTTTTCTTAAAAATTTCCTTCCATCATTTCAATCCCTCTTTAAAAATTTTATTTCATATTTATTGTTTTGATTTGACACAAAATATTAAGGCGGTGTATCTACATGACTGCACGCGTTGCATGACTGGAAAGAAGAGTGTTTAATTGTTGCAAAATTAGATAGTTGAAGGGCACGATAAATCAAAATTAGGGTTAAAAAAGGTGTCACATAGCTAAAATGACAAAGTTCATAAGTATTTATATGCTTTAAACAAAAAATAAATAAAGAAACATATGCATTGTAAAATTATTAACTAAAAAACAATGATATGGAAAAAGAAAAAATTATGTGAATTGATATGACTCATAACAACTACATACAAGAGAAAAAGTACTGATCAAAGTGATTTGTAATTACAAAAAACACTATTGTTACATATATTTTAATTATATAAAAAACATCATTTCTCAAATGTTATTAATTATGGGCCCAAATCTAAATTAGGGGTGGCCACTGATACCATTATCAATTTATTTGCATTAAGTAAATATTATTTCGTCCGACGCAAATAACGTAATATTTTTGTTGTATATATATATATATGCATATGTATGTATCTAAACATATTGGTGTAAAATATTTTAATTGTAAAGATAGTGGAGATGAATGTTGAATGGGCTCAGCCATGGTGATTAACCAGAATAGCAACCCAACCCAAGTGTAGAATTTGGTGGCCCATTAAGGTTGTTGGA